>NC_056737.1:628957221-629142221 GCF_019279795.1 Protopterus annectens | reverse complement strand
TGAGCCAGTTAGCTACCCATCTAGTAACATGCGGATTGATGCCTAGCTGGGAGACTTTATCTATTATGCCGGAGTGGGGAATAGTGTCGAAGGCTTTGGCTAAGTCAAGGTAGGCGGTGTGCACCGTCTTTCCCTTGTCCATGGCTTCGGTGACTATTTCAAAGAAGTTGACCAATTTTAACAGCCGTGATCTCCGTTTGATAAAACCAGACTGTGTGGGGTCAAGTGTTTGGAAGTTGCCAATGTCCTTGTTTATAAGTTCCATGCTAATGGATTCCATGGCTTTGCAGATCAGGCTAGTTAGGCTGATAGGCCTATAATTGCCTGGGTCATTGAAAGCTGCACCTTTTTGTAGAGGGATGACAGTGGCTGTCCTCCATTCGGCTGGAATGATGCTGCTCAGGTTTAAATATTAAATGATCTTCTTGGACACAAGAGTTCCAATCCCAGTAAAGGGAATAAAGATGGACTATTTGTATGGTGGGACAGATTTATTTGGTGGTGGAAACCTGTTGCAATTGGGTAAAACAGACCTGCATTAGAATTAGAGGGAAAGCACTGTAAGAGAAAGCACAAGGAAAAAGGTGAACTTATTCTTTATAGAAAGCAATGGATGGTGCTTTATGTAATATAAATGTAAATATGAGGGGATGTACAGAATGTTTTCTTTGAAGTGCTGTCAGTTGTCTTTAGAAGTGCTGTATCAAGACTGATACAAGTGCTGTAATGTCATAAATGGCTGGAGGTTTTAACAGAGTTTATACATGTGAACCACACACTCATTTTATGGAACCTAAGAACTCAAAAGGTAATTGTTTGCTTTAGTTGTCTGTTCTTATATCACTAAATTGGTGATAGCTGGTGTTTCTGCAACAAAATGGCTTTCTAAAATAGTGGCACTTTATTATAATGGTGCTAAATACTAATGTTGTAAGGCATACATACAGTTTAATTTCAATGTAGTAATGTAGTAATTAGTGATGTAAAGTGTATTTTCCATTGCATGATGGATCCACCCAATTGTTTGTTGTAGGAGGCTTCCTATTGCAACCCTTAAATGTATTCTTGCTCACCATTTGACATAGCTACAGAGCTGCGATAGTCTCACCCTCCAGGATGGCTTCAACTGCTTCCCCAAACCTGAACAGTAGTGCTCTCTAACACTACACAAAAAGTGCTGACTTCAGTGGCACCACTTACCCTGCCTTTGCCACTTAATGATGGCTTACCCACTCTGCCTAAAGCAAACTAATAGCAGCTTAAAGGGGTAAATTCTGGGCCAGAGAAAATAACTGTAAAAAAAAAAAATGCTTGGCTCAAGAAACCCAAAAATTACAGGTTTATTAAAAATCTGCTTTCAGACTCACAGTGCTTCTTCGTGTAATTTGAAACACATGCATTCAGGTGTTGATAGTGTCACATGACCTGTTTCAGTCAATTTTTAAAGCCACGACTGCAGGTTTCAAGCAGGCACATCTGTTTAGTCCTGGAAACTCAGAATGTGATATATTTAGCCCAGTAGAACATGTATCGTTTTACATAGGAAAGTGTAACAGACACCTCAAAGATCAAATGTGTGTGCATTATTCAGAGCTGTATTACAACTCATGCACTATTTAAACATAGTAGAGGCTGACTCAGATCATAGGTTTATGTGTTGAGTATTACAGGTAGTCTTTTTGGACAACAGAAGTAGATATTTGGCAACCAAGACAAAGTTCTGTGGATATATGTGATAAACATTGTTAAGGGTTGTCAGACATCCATGATTAAATGGATATTATTTTAATAAACTAGTCTGTTTTGGTTTCATTGATCCATGACTTTTTCCCCTTTGGGTCACTCTTATCTCAGTTCCACAGCCAAATTGTGTATTTGCTTAATCAGCAATGATCTCCAGCAAACTAATAGATTATGCTGTTTGCCCACACACATCTTTCAACCTGCTGAGTACAGATGCTTATATATAGATGTGTGTTTTGGGTCCTAACCTGCTCTGATCTCTGAGAATGTCAGCTGGCTGTTCTGCTGACCAATTCACTCCATCAGGGGCAAGACCCTTTGGCCATTCATTCCCTCAGTGTAAGAGTTGAGCATACCCAGGAGTGGTGCCTTTATGTATCCGATTGATCAGAGTTATTCTCATGCCATTATGCGTAGTGCATGCAGTGAGTATTGTATGGAATGGTCACTCAGTTAAGAGTGTTGTAGGTCATAAACCTTGTTTTCTACCCCCCTCTAACAGAGCCACCTCACTGGCCCTCATCAAGAGAAATCTTGATGAGTGGATGGGAAATAGAAAATTCACCCCGGGGATCACTCCAGTGGCTCTACCCGACAGATGCACTGGGAACTAAGGTCGGGTGGCATTGTGCGAGGGTAATCCTATGGGCTAGGCTTGTAAAGGCTCCAGGGCCATTAGCCTAGTACACACCTATGAACCTGTGAACCAAGGCATTCCTTTTCACTGGCAATCCAGTCTGCTTTAAGGAGCTTGACAGGACCATGTATCCTGTAAACGTGAGCATCTTCACCCTGCAAATAGCGAGTGGGCTAAGTCCCTCGTTCTTCTCCTTCTGAGACACTTTCTGTGACAGTAGAGCCATTAAGTATATACTGGATTTTAGGCAGGGATCTGTCACCTTATGCCTCGAAGCCTGCTGCAGATGCTGGTGGTTTATATGTTGTCACCCAAATAAGCTGATCTATTGCACTGATCCCATGCATTTGTTTCTATACGTGTGTGTGGGTGAAGGCAAGTGCTTTCTGCTTTTCACAGTTCACCAGACTGAGACAGTGGTCAACAGGTGTAAAGGTGGTGTTCCTATCGCGTGATCGAAAATTGTAAATGGCGAACGTGTATTGAGTGAACTGATTGGTCAAAACGTCGCACGCGTAACATGGAAATTGCCGTAGGGAATATTTTCCCTTTACTTCAATGCAGTGTGATCTCAGAGTAGGAATATTTAAGTAGCAGGGTTGTGGGGGTGCAGGGGGGCTTGCCCCCCCTGCCTACAACATTTAATTAAGTATAGTTTTTTATTTTTATTTTTTTGTTATATTTTCGAAATTTCAAACATCGCTCATATAGTGTTGCCCATGGTGTTTGAAACTTTCGAAAATATAATATAGACCCGTAAAGGTGTGTAAACCCCTCCATTTCAGAAAGGTTAAATTCTTAATTTGTGGTTTCTTGGAGAACTTGGAATTTAGATTTATTTTAGGTAACTTCCTCCTTTTAGCTGGATTTCTGTGGTTTGGAGGATGCTAGCCTGTCCATACCCAATTTCTAATTGTTTTAAAGTATGCGAGTTTAAGGTTTGTAGAAACTTCATGTGTTATATTTAAGGTGCATGCAATTCATTTTTGATGAGCAGGAACTATTTTAAAGAAATACCAATCATGGGGAATTTTTGTACCAAAGAAATATAACAGGTGCAACTGCAGATTAACTTCACCTACACGACAAAGTATAGCAGATAAAATAATGAAAATGTGGTGAAGAAACAAGGCAGAAGTATAAAATCACACTTTAACTGCATTTTCGTTATTTGAATTTTTGTACCAGCAGTCCTTAATTGGTTTGTGGTATTAAATGCAGATTTCACGATAGGGTGGGAAAAAAAAGATGACAATCATAGTTGTTACTGTTATGTCACTGAGCTTGAAGTGGTTTGGCATTTGTTCTTTACTGATCTCTTTTTGATCTTCATAAATTATATAATTTCCCTTAGCTGGCAAGATACACATCTCTGGAAAGTGAGCGTGCAGAGGCAATAAGTAAGACTGAGAAGCTGCTAAGAGAGAAGGAAACGCTGAGCGAGGAGTTAAACCGATATGTGGATAAGGTAATTTGTTTCTAGAACATCTGTACTTGGGGTATTTTTTCCCCACTGCTGGTTGTCCCTGTGACCCAACTTTATGATGGTGTTACCAAGGCTGCTTTTTCTCCATAGCAAATGAGGATGACAATTTTCTTTCACCTTTTCTTTGTGCAATTTTTCCATGTGTATACCTTTTCCTGTCAAATGAGGGAATAGGAAAGACCTTTTTAAATAGGTTTGTCACATAAAGTACCTCCCCTTCCATTGTGCTGATCACATTGGTGACAGAATGGAAAATATGGCCTTCATTCTTGATTGGGCGTCGCCCCATTTTTATAGTATTCCTTTGGTCAGGATAGCATATCATTTGCAAAGTGCTGTTCATTTTTGTGTTTGAGATTTTTGCATTCTGCGTCCCTTTTTCTGACTGTCTTGTTATCTCTGTGGCAACAATTTCTTCCTCTTTTTTAATACCTCTGTTGCCACATAGGATCATATGCAAGTACTAGGCTAGCTGCCTTTGTGGGCCATTTTAAGCCTAGCTAATTTCCTCTTACCTTTCTGTCTCTGAGGTAAACGTCTCAACTGTTTTGCCAACTTCCAACCATCTGTACATTTCCAGTTGCAAAGGTGAATGTTAAATACTTGCCTTGTTTTCACCCCCTTTATGATCTTTTACATGGACAAAATGGTGGATTAGTTGTTGGGTCTGACCTTCTCATTCTACACATACACTGATTTTGGGATTCTATAGCATCACTGTTTAACCAAAAATGTGGATGAATTGCGCTCTTCACTTTTTGCATCTTCACTTCTCTGTCACGAGTCCATGATAACCAAACAATTCACATATTTTGACCCTTGCTTCTTTTAGCAGTTTTCATGCATTTCCACAGTCTGCTTGCTCTTTTAGTGAGTTCTGGAAATTTTTTTAATACATAAAGTCAGATATGCATGTTCCAGGGCTGTTTTGTACATTAAGTCCTTGATGTTCATCGTGTTTCACTGTTGCAGTCATTACACTTGGGTTATCCTGCTGGCAGGCTACCCGCAGTTGGCCTGAATTCCAAAGTCATGGTCCGGCATCAGTTGCTGTCACCTCTTTCCTGACATCAGTGTGCCAGGGGTATAAAAGATGTAGCTGATGCCATTTTCTTCAGTCTTTCTTGCCGCGCTGTGCCCGAAGCAAAAGCAGTTTGCAAGTGCCGGTCGGCCGACTCGTGAGATTTCTGAACTTGAATTTCAGATCCGAAGTCTTCAATAAAGCTAAGTACCCCATTGGGGAAACTCTTTTCTTGCTCCAGACCAATGTCAGAAAAAGTTTACAATTGTATTTCTTGTGGGAAGCAAATACCTTATAAGGATTTTCATTCTTACTGTATTCCTTGCCTAGGCCCTGACCATGACATTGCTAGTTGTCGGTTTTGTGCTAGATTTAACCAACACATTATTAAGCGTCAGTACGATTTTGCTTTTCATTACTTTGGCCGAAGGTTTAACTATATAATGCCGTCGGAACAACTGACGACCAGAGTTCATAAAAAGCGCAAGGAAAAAGAAAAGGACAGGCATCCGAGGTCCAAAACCATCGACAAAGCCACTTCTAGGCCAGTCGCCAGTTCATCGATTCTCAGTGAGGTGCTTTCGCAGCCCCTGACACCCACTACCTCAGAGCCACAGGCCACCTCCGATTCCCACGTGCAGACAACTAGGCCTCTGGATACTCAAGATATTGGGCCTTCGGAAATTAATCCCTCAGATGGGTTCGGAGCCGCTGAGCAGGCATCTGCTTCTGAGGATGTTTTCAGACCTACACAGCTTTATATCAAGCCAGCTTCAGCATCCAAGACAAAGATTAAAACAGTTTTAAAGACAAGGAAACAAGTACAGCATTCCCCAGGACAGACTTCCATGCCTACGAAACAGATGCTCAAAATGGCCGAAGACCTAATTACTTTGATCAGGGGTTCCCATCCCCCTCCTGATAAGAGGCCTAGGCAAGACACTGAATATGATTCCTCTGATCAGGTTTCCATTTCCTCTTACTCCTCTTCAGAACAGGGATACTCTATTCCTCCCCATGTGGATTCTGATGCTGAAGAAACTATTCCTTCAGCTTCTCCTCCTGAGGATTACTCCTTTGGGGAAACCCTGCATACCATGAGGGAGCATTTCCACTGGGAGAGCCAAGATTACTCAGATTCTAAGAAAAGGCTCAGAGACTTTCTTTTATTACCTCAGCACAGACCTTTTGCTATTCCACCTGTTCTAGACATTGTAGATGATGTATTTTCTGGCCTGTCTCCCAACTCTTTACCTCCTGCACCTGTTAAGCCAGACAGATACTACAGGGTTCCAGATTCTCATAATTTTCTATATAAAAACCCTGCTGCTGACCCAGAAACTATTTGGTTCCCTTTTCCCGAAGCATATTATCTTTTCTTATAAGAGGCATTCTAATTCAAAGGAAATGTTAAATAGGAAATTAGAACCTTTGGCTAATACAAATGTTGGGATGTATCGTTGTGGCCGTTGTTTGGTTTGTGATAAGACCAAAAATATGCATGGGATGAAAATAAATGGAAGGAAATATTTGGCATTTGAAAGGTTTGACTGTATGTCCTCAGGTGTAGTGTACATTTTGAGGTGCGATTGTATCATGCCTGTATGGTACATTGGTCAGACTACCAGGAAGGTGAAGGTGCGTATTTTGGAGCATTTGGGTGACATTAGGAGGGGAAATATGGATAGTCCAGTAGCTACTCATTTTATTAACATGCATAATGGTAACATTGAGGGTTTTGTATTTAGTGCACTTGCTAGACCTCATTTTTGTACAGGAAATTTTAAGACTGCATTGAATAGGTTAGAGCATAGGATGATTATAGGGTACCATACATTATTTCCTGTTGGGATGAATTTAGACAGCGGATGCAATTTGACTTGTGTGTGCTGGAATCTTTGAATCATAATGAAATTTGAGTGTATTTAATTTAATTTAATTTAATTTTTCTAAATGTGCATCTTAATGTTATATGTATATATTTGTAAAATTTAAAACAACATGAATAATTTATATTAAATTAGATTTAATATTTAATATTTTTTGATAAATTAGATTTTTGTATTTAAATTTTCACATATAATAGTATTTGAATGTTAGATGATTTGTCACAGTGTTGATAGGGTTAAAATACCTGATGAATTGATTGATTGATTGATTGTTTAATTGATGAGTATATAAAGGAGAATGTGTATATCTGGATGTTTGTTCCATTGAAGGCAAATTGCCGAGGTACCAGGACGGATGAATAAGATGGATTAAAGCTGCTTCTCTTTGTCTCACCTTCTGACTGCTTATTTCTATGGTGTATTTCCAGAAACTATTTCTCAAGGTCCCAAAGGGGTCAAGGCCACTACTGCAAAAAACCCTGTCCCCTCAGATAGAGATTCTAGGACACTGGACAGATGGGGGGAAAAGTTTACACTTCTGCTACCTTGGCTGTAAGGGCTTTAAATTGTCAGTTTCATATGCTTAAATATCAGCAATATTTAATGTCTCTGCTAAAACAGAAAATGTTGACAAACTGAATGTTCTGAGAACAAGGAAATGCAGGATTTATTGCATGCAGCTGAACAAGTGGGAAAACATACTTTACAATGTGGTTATGATTCATTGGAGGCCTCTTGCAGGGCCGCTGTAACAGGTTCTGTCATTAGAAGCCATGCTTGGTTAAAGGAACAGACTCTGCCTGATCATGTTAAAGCAAAATTATTGGATGCTCCATTACAGCATGATACTTTGTTTGGTGTTAAGGCAGAAGAGGTGCTGAAGAAAATGGAGGATAAAGCTAAATCTATGCAAACAGTAAAGGATTTCTTACAGGTACAGCCACCCAGATTTAGCAGGAACTGGCCTTCTAAGAATTGGTCCTTTCCCGTGTCAGACAGGCCACAAAGAGGCAGATACAGATGCCATAGAGGCAGACAACAGCCCCAGGGCTCATACAGGCCCAAACAATAGGGTGCTTCTACCTCCAAAAGCGGAGAAGACAAATCACAGCCATATAGGAAACAGTCCCAATGACTTCCCTCTGCCATTGCCAAGTATTTATCTTTGGGCAGCACCCTTAGGAGGAAAGCTAGCACTTTTTTTCACAAAATTGGCACATGATCACCCAGGACAAATGTGTCTTAAATATAGTCCATCAGGGCTACAGGTTCCACTTTCACACCCTTCAAAAGGCAAAAGGTATGCCAGACCTGCCATGCAATCAATGGGCAGAGGCACAAAAACAAGTTTCTTCTTTCATGTACATGAGGGCTATTCAGCCAGTGCCACAACAAGAGCAGGGACAAGGATTTTACTCAAGACTTTTCTTAGTACCAAGAAAGGACAAAGCATGGAGACCAATTCTGGACTTGTCTATTCTAAATACTTTCCTGGACATTCCGAAATTCAAAATGTTGACTCTGCAGCAGCTTCTGCCCATGCTGAGCAAGAAGGCTTGGCTTGTAACTTTGGACCTCAAAGAGGCATACCTGCATGCCCCAATCAGACAATCTTGCAGAAGATACCTCAGATTCATAGCTGGCTCAATGCAGTACCTATTCTCTGCACTGCCCTTTGGCTTATCTACTGCGCCCAGGGTCTTCACAAAATGTCTGGCAGCAGTAATTGCATTTTGCAGACAAAGAGGAATTCAAATATATCCCTATTTGGATGACTGCCTTATTCAAGCAGAGACCAAAGACACTCTACTAAAGCATCTGGCGTTTGTAAAAAGATTACTAATTTGCATAGGGTACACAGTAAATGAAAAGAAATCAAAACTAGTGCCCTCTCAAGAGATAATATTCCTGGGTGCAAGCTTAAATACAACTGCCCAGATGGCTTATCTCACTCCAGACAAACAAAGGCAACTGACTTCTTACTTCAAAAGCATGGCAACAAAGACCCAGTTATCTGCAAGAACAATTCTGCAGGCTCTGGGCTACATGACATACTGCATTCTGCTAATTCCATATGCAAGACTGCATGTGAGGAAACTACAATGATATCTAAAAAGTGTTTGGACTCAACATTGCCACAGCCTGGAAACATTAATTACTCTTATTCCCTGCCTGCAACAGGGTTTCGATGGTGGGCACAGGCCTGTCACCACAACAAGGGACAGCCCTTCACTTTACCCACAGCCAGGCAGACACTAACAACGGATGCATCGGATTATGCCTGGGGTAGCACACATGGCAGGAAAATGTATTCAGGGCACATGGCCCACAAGCCAAATGCTTCTTCTTATCAATCAAAAAGAGATGCTAGCTGTACAGAATGCCCTGACCGCCTTTAAGGACCTACTTCATCCAGGACAACTGCTGATAAAGACGGACAATACTACAGTCATGTGGTCATAGACAAGCAAGGAATCACACATTCCTACCCCCTCTGCAGACAAGCCATGACTTTGTGGAACACAGCATTGACTTATCAAGTACACCTGCAAGCACAATTCCTGCCAGGAAAGACAAATACTTTGCCAGATGAACTAAGCAGAAACCTCATGGATCCTCATGAGTGGAAACTAAATCCACAAATCTTCAGCATGATAACAGGGGAATGGGGATGCCCAGACATAGATCTATTTGCCTCCCCTCACAACTGCCAGCTACAGAGATTCTGCACTCGGACTTAGCACAAACAAGCATGGAAAGTGGACGCCCTTTCATTCAGCTGGAAAGCCCTTACAGTATATGCCTTCCCTCCTCTGCCTCTCCTCCCCAAGGTACTCCTAAAGGTCAGAGAAGAGAAAAATGATCCTGATTGCCCCAGACTGGCCACATCAGCACTGGTACCCAATCCTAAAGAGTTTGTCTCAAGGCCCAGCCTGGATATTACCTCAAATTCCTCATTTGCTGACCTAGCAAAACAATCAGATCCTAAACAGCCAGCTCAGAACCCTAAATCTGGCTGCATGGCGGATAATGTGACCATTCAGAACACACCTCTCTCTAAAGCAGTTATGGATGTTATTTTGGAGGCCAGGAGGCCCAGCACCAGAAAATCTTATGCAGAAAAATGGAAGAGATTCTGTGCTTGGAATCAGGCACAAGGAATTGACATGCTTGTTCCAAATATTCCTCAGATTTTACAATACCTAACTGAGATGCTGGACAAAGGCCTATCCTTCTTATCAATTAAGATCCATGCCTCTGCCATTTCAGCTCATACAATACGGACCCACCTATTTTTTCTCATCTTCTGCTAAGGCAGTATCTCAGAGGGGCCAAAAACATAAGACCTCCAAGGAGAGCTCCAATACCTGCATGGGACCTCAATTTTGTCTTGGAAAAATTCACACTGCCTCCTTTTGAGCCAGCCAATACAGCTGAGATAAAATACTTATCATGGAAAACAGTTCTTCCCCTAGCAATAACTTCAGCAAGATGAGTCTGAGTTACAGGCACTAATGGCTGTGGAACCTTTTATTATTTTCCATCCGGACAGGGTTTCTGTAAGGACAAACCCAACATTTATGCCTAAGGTAGTGTCCAGTGTGGCTCTTAACCAAACCATACATTTGCCTACCTTTTATCCACACCTGCAGAATAAGGGGGAGAGACTTCTGCATTCTTTGGACATACACAGACAGCTACGCTTTTACTTGGACAAAACTAAAGCTTTCAGAAAGACTGAGCAACTCTTAGTGGCATATGCTGCAGTATCGCAAGGAAAAGCTATTTCAAAGCAGACTATTTCAAAATGGATAGGCCACTGCATTTGTTTCTGCTATTCACAACATGGCAAATCAGTGCCTAAGGGCATTAGGCCACATTCTACCAGAGCAGCAGCCACTTCAGCAGCCTTCCTCAGAGGAGTACCAACCAAGGACATTTTGGAGGCTGCAACCTGGACTTCAGTGCACACTTTTACAAAGCACTACCACTTACCTCTTTACTCTAAATCCAGAGCAGGCTTTGCCACTGCAGTTCTGCAGGGCCTCATAGCCACTCCTAATTCTATTTAGGCCCAGCCACCCAACCTCAGCTTTGGGATTCAACCCAAGTATAATGACTGCAACAGTGAAACACGATGAACATAGTACAGTTGTGTACCTACCATAAATGTAGATGTTCGAGTGTATTAACTGTTGCAGTCCAGGTTACCCTCCCACCATCCCCCTTTCATTGCTGGGACTTATCTGTACTTCTTTATTCTATACAACCTATGTGGTGTATTTGCTTGTAGATGAAGGTTATGTGCATGCTTTTTTATGATCAGAATTTTTTAGCCTACCCTTTTGGGGGGCACCTGACATCTGGGGCAAGAAAAACTGAAGAAAATGGCGTCGGCTGCATCTTTTATACCCCTGGCGCACTGACGTCAGGGAAGAGGCGACAGCAACCGACACCGGACCACGACTTTGGAATTCAGACTGACTGCGGGTAGCTTGCCAGCAGGATAACCCAAGTGTAATGACTGCAACAGTGAGTACACTCGAACATCTACATTTATGGTAGGTACACAACTGTACTTTCTGCAGACTGCTGCTTTACATTGTAGTGCATACATGGTCACCCCTGCATTCTCCGAGGCATCTTTGGTCACAGATCATCGTGAAAGGCATCTCCTGTATGGTCGCTACCAAGTCCTTTGTTTAAAATACTGCAGTCAGATGGCAGATGATTGTTTTGTGTATTGATTACAAAAGTTGCCCAGTGACCAGCCCCATATGCCTGGTTATCAAATGCCAATAAATACACTGCTTATATTTCTTGACTCCTGTGTAACCACAAAAGCATGAATTAAAAATAGGAAAATGCTATAGACGTTTCTCTCCACAGCAGCATACGGGTTTTCTTTTAAACCTCTTAAACATTTCACAGCATACTAGACTACCATTTAGTGTACAGCAAGATTCTGTGGAGAGTTATTTTCACAGGTGGAGCAACTCTGCAGTAGGGAAGGATATTGGCAGGATGTGGAACTGGCTTTCAGTGCACTGGTGATGCAGAATGTAGATATAAACAGAAAACGATCAGTAAGGTTATATGGTTCAACATGAGCTCATATTTAAGAAGCGAGCCCACTGTAACTTCATGTTTAGGAAGTGGCACCATGGGAGGGTAGTTGACCTTTTATTCACTTAAATGATTTAGCGCTCTGATGGAATTCCCCAGTGGTGTAGATATAAAGCTGTTAGTCTATCTGTGGATATACAAATGTAGCCAAGTGTAACAGCTTTTTAATTTCATTGTTAATGTTTGTTTTATCTGTGTGGGCAAACCAGATGATGAAATGACTGTTTGTTCATGTGTTATCTTTGAAATTACAGGTTTAGTAACAGGTTAAGACAAAATTGAAATTATGCCATAAACTGAATATACAAATTGGAAAAATAAAGCAGCCCTTGAACTGTTTTTTTAATGTACAGTGCAGTAATAAGTCTCTAACTCTGCGTTTTTGGGTTCATCATTGAACTGGTTTGTATATGTAGTAGTGTTTGATTCATGACTGTAGAGAAAGTCCGTTTTGTTCATGGTGTCAATCCTTTAAGGTGGACCACAGAATGATGTAGATTTAAGCATCCGTGTCATCTGGTAGGTGAAGTTGTTCAGTGGTAAGAAGGGCTGGATAAGATTGAGAACTGGACAGGACAAAGTCCTATCCTCAAAGTCAGAAGCACAGCAGTTGCTATGTGATGGTTATATATATACTGAAATATTTGGTGTATTCATTGAAGTATTTAGTACAGAAAGAACCTGTGGAGTTGTCAGAACACTGGTTGAGTAGTATTTTGTAGATGTCATATGTACTGCAGTGCCAGTATCTTTATGGTGCGGAGGGATGGAGTCCCTCACTAAAACTCAAATGATCCAGGTTCTTTTACCAACTCAGGTGCTGGAAAATCCAAATGAAGAGGGTGATGAATGATGGTATGGAGGGAGGTACACTCCACCTATAATCTTTTGGAGAAACTGCAGATAAAATCATTTGCTTTTGTTGGATGGGACTTGGGTATGCAGGTGACAAGACTTTGCCCCACTGTATTGTATAGGGGCCTCCAGAGCACACATAGGAACTGTAGGATGAGCATAATGATAATCCACTGCTGGCTGCCTGGATGATGTTGCCAAAATAATTTCTCATTTGGTTAGGGAACAGATGGTCGCTTGACCAGTTGATTGTCAGAGGGGGAAGGAAAACAGAAAATAAAATTTCTTGGGTTTATGTGCCATAGATTTAAGTAGTACTTGCTCCAGGAATGACTTGGTCACATATAGGTTGAACAGAATGTTCAGGAGCGAGATATTGCCACTTCAGACTGTTGAGTTGTTTGATGTTCTTCGTGTTTCACTGTTGCAGTCATCACATTTGGCTTATCTGCCTGCAGGTAGCCCTCAGCTGGCCTGAATACCAGAGTCTTGGATTCCTGCATCGGATGCTGTCTCTTCTTCCATGACGTCAGGTCGTCAGGGGTATAAAACATGCAGCCGACGCCATTACATCAGTCTTTCGTGCCTTGCGGTGCCTGAAGCAGAAGCAGTTCGCAAGTGCCAGTCGGCCGACTCCTGAAATTTTCGTTTTTGAGTTTCAGAACTGAAGTCTTCAAAATATAAGTACCCCGTTGGGGATCTTTTTTCTTTCTCCAACTGATGTCAGTAAAAGTTAACAATTGTCTTACCTGTGGAAAGCAAATAACTCATAAAGATTTCCATTCCTACTGCATTTCTTGCTTAGGCCCAGACCACGACGTCCCTCATTGTCGGTTTTGTGTCTTGTTCAACCCCCAAACTATTCATCGTCAGGCTATCTTTGCAGAACATTATTTTGGTACTCTGTATCCGTACTCCAAAATGGCTTTGTTAAGTCATCTGACTACCGATCTTCCCAAAAAATGTAAGGATAAAGACAGAGACAGACCGCATAGGTCCAAAACTGCAGACAATGCTTCCATTAAGCTAGTCGCCAGTCCGCCGGTACTCAGTGAGGCACTTTCGCAGTCCCTGATACCCGCTACTTTAGATTCGCAGGCCTCTACTGAGACCCATTCAGAGTCTGGTATGCCGCAAGATGCTTCTTCAGCTATGGAACCTACGGATGTCTCTGGGGCCACTATGCAGGCACCAGCTTCTGGGGGTGTATTCAGGCCTACAGACTTGCATTTTAAACCAATGCCATCTTCTTCATCCAGGCCTAAAACTCGCACCACGCCTAGAAAACCAATGTCCAAACCCCATGCTTAGGCCCATATGCCTAAAAAACAAATGCTTAGAATGGCTGAAGACCTTATTACCTTAATTAGGGGAAGCCAACCTTCCCCCTTGCAAGAGACCTAGAACTGATTTTCCTTCTGATTCTTCTGATCAGAAATCTGATATTTCTGTTCCTTCTGATTACCAGGATTTTCCCTTATCTACCTATGAGGATTCTGATGCAGAGGATTCCATTCCCTCTGCTTCCCCTCCAGAAGATTTTACTTTTGGTGAAACCTTGCACACTCTTAGGGAGCATTTCTGCTGGGAAAGCCAGGATTACTCTGACTCCAAAAAGAGGCTTAGAGAATTCTTACTCCTTCCTCAACACAGGCCTTTAGCTATCCCTCCTGTTCTGGACATTGTAGATGATGCTTTCTTGGAATCTAGCCTTTCCCCAGACACCTTACCTCCAGTTTCCAGAAAACCTGACCGGTATTACAGACTACCTGACTCTCACAAGTTCCTCTTCAAGAATCCTACTGCGGATCCAGAGACCATTTCCCAAGGACCAAAAGGCATTAAGGCTACTGCTGCCAAAAATCCTACCCCTTCTGATAGAGATTCTAGAGCCTTGGACAGATGGGGTAAGAAGGTATACACTTCTGCTACTTTGGCCATTAGGGCTTTAAATTGCCAGTTTCATACGTTAAAGTACCAACAGCATATTATGGGACTGCTTAAACAGAAAATGATGTTGATTCCTGACTGTTCTGAACACAACAAATTACAGGATTTAATGCACTCTGCAGAACTAGTTGGTAAACATACTTTACAATGTGGTTTTGACTCTTTAGAAGCATCTTGCAGGGCTGCTGTCACTGGGTCTGTACTTAGAAGGCAAGCTTGGCTTATGGAGCAAAAGTTGCCAGATCATGTTAAAGCTAAATTACTGGATTTTCCCTTAAACCAAGACCACCTGTTTGGCAACAAAGCAGAAGTCCTCAAGAATGGAGGAAAAAACTAAATCTATGCAAACTGTTAAAGATTTCCTACAAGTACAACCTCCCAGATTTAGTAGACATTGGCCTTCAAAGAATTTTTCCTTTCCAGTCTCTTCCAGGCCTTCTCAGTCTAAACCCAGGAACAGCAGACCCAACTAGGTTACAGTCATAGGCTACGCACAGGCCTAAGCAGTGGGGGGCTCCCACTTCCAAAGAAGGGAGTAGTAAGCCACCCCCCTACAGAAAATTGTCACAATGACTTAATCTTAACCCTTCCAAGCCCTGCTCAACTGCCTTCTCCCTTAAGAGGAAACTTACCCTGCATGTAAAAAACTGGGAACTCAATACCCAGGACAAATGGGTTTTGAATATAGTTTCCCAAGGATACAGATTCCACTTTCACACCCTACCAACCCCAAACGGTTGGCCAGGCCTACCCCCAAATCAGTGGGCAGAGGCCCAACAGCAGGTTCTCTCTCTTCTAAGTATCAGGGCTATTCAACCTGTCCCAGCAGAACAAAGGGGACAAGGTTTTTATTCCAGACTTTTCCTGGTACCCAGAAAAAACAGCTCCTGGCATCCTATCCTGGACCTTTCTATTCTAAACACCTTTCTTGTATTCCCAAAATTCAAAATGCTAACACTTCAACAGCTGCTTCCTATGCTAGGCAAAGATGCCTGGTAACCTTAGACTTAAAGGAAGCTTACCTTCACATTCCAATAAGGGAATCTTGCAGGAAATACCTACGCTTCAGAACAGGCTCCATGCACTGTCAGTTCCCTGCACTTCCCTTTGGCTTATCTACTGCGCCCAGGGTATTCACAAAATTTCTAGCTCCAGCCATTGTATTTTGCAGGCAGAGAAATATTCAGATATACCCATACTTGGACAATTGTCTGATTCAGGCAGTAAGCCAGGACTTGCTATTAAAACATCTGGCATTCGTAAAGAAACTTCTAACCTCACTGGGGTACACCATAAACAAAATGAAATCTCACCCAGTACCCTGCCAACAGATTATTTTCCTGGGAGCAAGCTTGAACACAACTTCCCAGATGGCTTTCCTCATTCCAGAGAAACAAGTTTATTTGACAAACTACTTCAAACTATTGGCCACAAAGGCCCAGCTATCTGCAAGGAAAATTCTGCAAGCCCTGGGGTTCATGGCCTCTTGCATTCTACTAATTCCATATGCAAGACTGCATATGAGGAAACTACAATGGTATCTAAAAAGCCTATGGTGTCAACATTCTCAGGACCTGGAATCAATGATTCCTATCATTCCTTGTAATTACATCCGAGTAATGCCTCCAGGTGCATCTGCAGTTACCTCCTACTGCTCTTCTAGCATCAAATATTGCTTGTTCATATTTGCATTAATATTTCCAAAACCATGCTACATACAAGGAATCTGAATATTTTATATTGAAGCATACATGATGACAAACACAGTTGTATTGATATTTGACCTATGTCAATAAGTATTTGTTAGAACTGTAAGGTGATAACTTTATTTTTTAAAGTCTCAAGCCATGCCCACTGGGAGTTAAAGGTACACACTCAAAAGAGCTGTACTGGAGGGAATGAGATAAAGACAGAGTTCCTTTTATAGGCAGAGGCCTGCTAACACAACAAGGGACTCCCTTTCACTCTACTCCCTGCCGTCCAAACAGTAACAACAGACGCATCAGACTATGTATGGGGGGCTCACTTGGCAGGGCAGTGCATTCAGGGCTCATGGAACCCAAGACAGATGCACTTGCATATCAGCCAGAAAGAAATGTTAGCTGTACAGAATTCCCTGACAGCCTCCAAAGATCGCATTCTTCCAGGACAACTACTGGTAAAGACAGACAACAACACAGTTATGTGGTACATAAACAAGCAGGGGGGAACCCAGTTGTACTCTCTCTGCAGACTAGCCATGGCTGTGTGGAATACAGCCTTGAGCTACCAAGTGCACCTACAAGCTCAGTTCCTGCCAGGCAAGCTAAATTCACTGGCAGACGACCTAAGCAGAAATCTCATGGACCCACATAAATGGAAACTGGAACCGAAAATATTCAACCTCTTGAGGAACAAATGGGGGACCCCAGAAGTAGACCTGTTTGCCTCCCCTCAGAACTACCAATTGGGCAAGTT
This sequence comes from Protopterus annectens, assembly GCF_019279795.1. NCBI lineage: Eukaryota > Metazoa > Chordata > Ceratodontiformes > Protopteridae > Protopterus > Protopterus annectens. Next base: position 629,125,056 of record NC_056737.1, on the reverse strand, counting down.
CTGCACAAGGACTTCCCACAGTCAAGCTTGGAAAGTGGATGCCCTGTCCTTTTACCTGGGAAAGCCTCTCGGTTTATGCCTTTCCTCCTCTGCCTCTCCTCTCAAAGGTTCTGCAAAAGATCAAACAGGACAAGCCAAGGACAATAATGATTAAACAGTCTGTGCTGTAGCTGCTTTGTCCGTTTTTACTCTTTTTTGGTTATACAATAATGATTGCACCAGACTGGCCACACCAGCACTGGTGTCCCCTCTTGTGCAGTATGACACTGCTGGAACCATGGCACCTGCCTCAGACTCCTTCCCTGCTGTCCCAGCAGGCGGGCCAGATTCTGCATCCTCATCTTCAAACCCTGAACCTTGCAGCCTGGCTAATTCCTTGAGCTCTCCAATAGCATCCCTCAGTAAGCAGGTGCTAGATGTCATTCTGGAGGCAAGGAGGCCTAGTACTAGAAAATCCTATGTGGAAAAGTGGAAAAGATACTGTTCCTGGAGCCAGACTGAGGGGATGGGCACAACGGTTCCCAGCTTACCTCATATTCTTCAGTACTTAACAGAAATGCTCCACAAGGGCCTATCCTTCTCGTCAGTTACAATTCATGCCTCTGCCATTTCAGCACATTATAATAATGAATCACCCCTTTTCTCCCACCCCCTGCTAAAGCAGTTCCTTAGAGGGGCCAAAAATTTAAGACCCCCCAGGAGAGCCCCTACTCCAGCCTGGGACCTTAACTTTGTATTGGAAAAGCTCACTCTACCTCCCTTTGAGCCAGCTGCAACTGCAGCGTTGAAATTCCTTTCTTGGAAAACAGCCTTCCTTCTAGCCATCACTTCAGCAAGAAGAGTGTCTGAATTACAGGCCTTCATGGCAGTGGAGCCCTTCATTATCTTCCATGCAGACAGGGTTTCCCTCAGGACCAATCCTTCCTTTATGCCCAAGGTGGTGTCTAGTGTGGCCCTAAACCAGGCCATTCATTTGCCTACTTTTTTCTCTAATCCACAAATCAAAGGAGAATGAATACTGCACTCTCTGGACATGCACAGACAACTTAGATTTTATTTGGACAGGACTAAGCCTCTTAGAAAATCTGAACAGTTGCTAGTTGGCTTTGCTGCAGGGGCAGAGGGGAAGGCCATTTCAAAGCAAACCATTTCTAAATGGATAACCCATTGCATTCATTTCTGCTACAATCACCATGGAAAACCTACCCCACAGGGGATAAGATAACATTCCACCAGGGCTGCAGCTACCTCTACAACCTTTCCTCAGAGGAGTCCCTACCAGGGACATCCCAGAAGCTGCTACCTGGAGCTCTGTACATACCTTCACCAAGCATTACCACATGCCTATTTTTTCTAAATACAGAGCTGGTTTTACACTGCAGTCTTGCAGGGCTTAATAGCTGGCCTTAATGCTCTCTAACTTCCTCAGCTTTGGAAATCAACCCAAATGTGATGACTGCAACAGTGAAACATGAAGAACATAGTACAGTTGTGTACACTTACCATAAATGTAGATGTTCGAGTATATTCACTGTTGCAGTCCTGGTTACCCTCCCTCCAGCCCCCTGAATAATCTTGGCTCTACCTTTCCTTCTTGTTTGGTGTATTTAAGCTTTCTGGTGTATTTGCTTTTTGATGGAGGTGTACCATAACATATAATTACTTCCCATTATGGGGGCACCTGACATCTGAGGAAAGAAAAACTGATGTAATGGTGTCAGTTGCATGTTTTATACCCCTTACGACCTGATGTCATGGAAGAAGAGACAGCATCTGACGCAGGAATCCGTGACTCTGGTATTCAGGCCGGCTGAGGGCTACCTGCAGGCAGATACCCCAAATGTGATGACTGCAACAGTAATTACACTCCAACATCTACATTTATGGTAAGTGTACACAACTGTACTTTATCGCATTGCAGAATGTTTGAGAGTGAGGTACTGCCACTTCAGACCGCTGACTGGTCTTATCACATTGCAGAATGTTTGGGAGTGAGGTGCTGCCGCTTCAGACTGCTGACTGGTCTTATCACATTGAAGAATGTTTGGGAATGAGGTGCTGCCGCTTCAGACCGCTGACTGGTCTTATCACATTGCTCCAGAATGCATTACTGTCATTGACATTGCATAGGAACTGTCTTAGATAAGAAGCCTGTATGTTTGATCGCTGAGAATTTTATGTGAATAAAATATGCTGAATATTTCACTTCTTATTTACTGTTTAGTGTGTCTTTTGTGTCCAGCAGCTAAACTTTTGTCATCCCAAAGAATGGTCTGTTGTATTAATCTGAATTTCCAAGCTTTAGAAAAAAAAAGAAAAAACTTAAATCCTGCTGACAATTAACTGTTTAGCATACATGTTGTTGTTGTTGTGTCTTTTCGGCTTTTTCTGGTTAGGGGCTGCCACAGCGGAACTCCGGTTTGCTAATGATTGATAGTTAAGTTTTACGTGCTGAGTTACCAGCCCTGACCCACAACCTTCAACGAAGGTACACCCATTCACGCATGTCTCAACGCAGAAGACGCTCTAGCTGAGAATCGAACCGGACAGCATCTTACTGCGAGGCGACAACGCTACCGCAGTATCAGAACCGCGGGTTTAGCATACATATTGTAAAACCTGTTATTAGTAAACCACTTTAGTCTACCCGCAACACTGTCGCTACCTGCCCAAGAGGCATGATATGGAACAAGTAGGGTCAGAGGTCTCAAAGGGTAGTAGCAGACCTTGGTGCGTGTAGTAAAAGTATGGGGTCAGACTAGAACTTCTGCCTTATCCTATATGGTTACTGTAGGTACGCATAAAGAATGTCATAGGGCTAGATCATATGCAGGGCAGATGAGTGCTGTATTATACAGTATAAAACTGACTGTCACTGCATTGAATTGTTGGTGTGTCAGAAAGAATGTCCAAGTCTGACCTTATTTGGTTGCATTTATTAAATTAAATGCAAGTTCATTTGTTTGGTGTGTTTGTTTCTGATATTTAGTCAAACGTTTTGTACTTGTTCATCAAATCTCTGTATTGTGTGAGCTGAAGTAAGTTCCTGCCTAGAAAATGACTTTCCACAGCAACTGCAGGACCACCACATCAATGTATCAGCTCCAGGTTTACATCAGCTTTAAAAGTTACATCTGAAGACCCCGTATTATTATGCTTGGCTTAAACATTCCTTAATGTTGCAGTGTGAGCATCTTACAAAATTACAACAGTTTTACCCCGTAACAAACATAATCAGAGGATTGTGGAGTAGAACTGATTACAGTTCAAAACAATATTCCCATATAGGTCAGAAATCTAGGGATGCATAACCGTTGATACTTTCTGACAGCAGTAGCCTGGACTTTGGTATTGCAGGCAAATACTGTACATGTTGTGGTTGGAACTTGTCTTTGTTTTCATGATGAACAAAAGGAATGCATTCAGGCTTTGTCAGAAATGGATTCCTGTTAGTTCTGATACTCATTCTTTTTCTCGCTGTCTTTGTATGAACACCTGTGTCCTCATCCCACAGTAGAGAAAAGCAATGATTTCAGTTGTACAGACTTGGTCTTTTGTGGATTTTAATTCTGTAAGTGCATGCCACATGACCCACTGTTAGCTTGCACCAGAAAACTTCTCTTCCAACAAATCTGCAAGAAAGAAAAAAACTGCAACTGAAGATAAAAGCATCTGGCATTCTTGATTACATCCATAAGCACTGAGCTTGATTGTTCAAAGCAACCAATTGAATACTTACTTCACTTGGTAACAAGACATGAATTGTTCTTTGGGCCATGAGTTTTAGACCCCGTACTAGATTGCTGAAAATAAATGTGAAATTGATTTTAATACATGTAGAAGGCATCCTTTTGGTAATACAAACAACATGACTTGAAAATAAAAGGCCATACAGGAAGAAAAAAGACTTTTGGAAACATTATATATTTTAATAAATAGTGAATATATTCTTTGAGCCAGACATTCATTGAACTTTGGCCAAACAGCAGATCTGATATTGTCTTTTTCATTCACCCTCTTGAATGAGTTACGGATCTGATCCTCAGATCTGACTCTGCTGCATTTATAAGATCTGTGATCCGAATCTCAAGCTCCTCCATCTACCCATAATGCTCTGTTCCATCCTCAACTCCTAAGATATAATTTGCCACCATCTGAATAAGATTGCAAGCGAATCTCGAGCGTGAAAGTGTCATTTTTTTTGTCCATTTTTCAAAGCTACATTTCTTAAAATTTATATTTTTGGGTTAGTTTTCTCTCCTCCTCCCTTTATTATGTCTAGCAGTTTTCACTGACATTAGTTTTTTTTTCCCCTAACTTCTCTCCTTTGGGCCTTTTGGCTTCCTACTCTTACCTACAGTTTTATTGTTGTTTGAAAAAAAAGGGGTGTTTTAGAATTTTTTGTGTAGTTATTGAGAGATCATTACCGTCTCGTATAGAGTGTTGGTGTTAATGACGTTAACTACTGTTTTGTAACTTTGTGTAGGTGTGCTGGTTACTGTTTTTTTGCATACAGTTATATACATTGTGGTCATGTCTGACAAGCCCAATTTTAAGAAATGTACTTCTTGTGGGCATAAGATACTCAATTCTTATACCCACAAGAAGTGCATGTCTTGCCTGGGGCCAGAACATCTACGCGCTGCTTGTGATATTTGTGCCTCATTCAACCCCAGGGCCCTTTCCATCCTGTGAAGTAAATTAACAATTAATGGTTTGCTTCCCACTTCTGCTGGGGCTCAAACCCCTTCAAATCTCATCATGACTTCAAGAAGCAAGCATTGGAAAAGTCAACAAGGGCTTCTTTGGAGCCAATCCAAAAACTTAGAAAACCTTCGGATCCAACCTCTTTGAATCCAGTCAGTACCGCCTTCCTTGGATCCACAGGTCTCTTCGGATCTGACAGTCATTATAATCATTGCAAGTTCCCCTGTACCATCCACCTCCTACACATATCCCAGACCCTTTGATCTGACAGGAGCCGAATGCCTGAATTTGCTGTGAAGACTGTGTTTCTTCAGCTCCACCCTGTCAACTGTTTTAAGACCCCTTGGAAGCATTCTAGGCCTGCTTCCACAGCTTAATCCAGATCCTCTAGGAGCTTGACTGAGGCAGATGTGGATGGGATGATGCAGAGATTTCTAAGGGCTCAGATCCAGATGGGGATCCTGCCAACTCCGTCTCCTGCTGGATCCGTGAGTGCACCTGACCAACCTTTCCAATCAGCTCTTCAGTCTCAAAGTCTAAGGATCCAAGATCCTCAAGAGAGTCGCCACCAGATCAGAGGATGCTCCTTCCTCGTCTCCAGTGGCATCCCTGATTGGCTCTGCTCCAATGCCGTTGGATCAGGGAGGGTTTCTGTTCTGAGAAGTCAGCGCTGGGTCCGAGGGGTTGGGTTCGGCTCCTACTTTGTTGGATCCATCCCTTCTTTTTGGTGCCTTGGCTGTTGACAGCTTGGGTCCGATTCTCTCCAGGGGGCTCTGATCCGGGGTTGGCCCTGATCTCTTGTCCTCTGCTCTGAGGGGGGGGTGGCCTCAGGTCCATCAGCCTTCCAGGTAGTAGAAAGGCCCTTCTCTCTGCATAGAGAGCTGTCATCTCATATCTCGGGTCCTACCCCTCGCCTGTCATTGGTCTGAGCTCTGAACCCATCATTTCTGCTCCTCAAGGTCAGCCAGCGCCAGGAAGCCTCCACACACATTCCCCAGTGGAATTCCCACACTAATTCTGGAACCTCTCCTGAACACCCCACCGAAAAGGTACCGCAGAAGAAAACTTGCAAGAGGAGGCACGTAGAATCCCCTGTGGAGTCTCTCATGGAAGACATTGACTTTGATGAGGGAGAAGGATCCCATCAATCACTACCTGATGTCTCCTGTGGAGACATCCTGGAAGTCCTTAAACAGACGTTTGGCTGGTTTTCGCAAGCTTCTTTTTCTGAGGAGTCTGTGATCCTGGAGGCTTTCAGAGCTGGCCCATCTGCATCTAGGGTGAACCCCCCCACCATCCCTGGCAGATGAACTTGTTGTTTTAGTTTTATGCTGGGCTTGGAAGGAACTGGACACTGTGAAGCCCATCCCCAAATGCCCAGTTAAGTTTTTAGTCCCCCCATCAGACAGACCCTATTGGAATAAGGGTGTCTCCATTGATGCCATAATTGTGGTTGCAGCCACTAAGAGGAAGCAAGCCAAGCAGACTCCTCTGTCTCAGCTGCAGGATCTCAAGAAGGTTTCTCCTTAGTTGGCTACTCTTTTTTTTGTCTGTTGCTGATTCATCGATGAGGCTGATCTCCCACACAGTGGAGGGGGTGCCTCATGAGCAGCTGCATTAGGCTTTACCATTAGGAGGCATGGCTGGATGAGGCTATGTGACTTTGCAGATCACTTCATGACATCTTTTGTTAATGCCCCTTTCTATGGCTCCTCCTTATTTGGGCCATCAGCAAAGGATATCCTTACCTGCAGTGAGCAGAAAGGAAAGACCCTGTCTGCCATTAGAATCAAGTTTTCTATCCCTCAGTGCTCTTTTTCCAGGAACCAATGAGGTGGTGGTAAAGTATGGTTCCGGAAATCTCCATGACCTTTTCAGGACTCGTTTGGGCACACTTCCTCCAGAGGCAGAGGAGGAGGTTTCAGTGGCAGACTTCTCCCCAGAGCCAGAGGGTTTCTGCAGAACCAAGGCTTCAGAGACTCTTTCTCTGATAGGCTCTATTAGCACTCCTGAAGCACTTGCCTGACTGTACATCTGTGGATTCAGTTGGAGATTGTGGTTCCCTACACTTGGACAAATCTTAGAAACAGTGCATGGGTGCTAAGTATAATATCCAGAGTTTACTACATTCCATTTTCCCTTCCACCTCCTGTCACAAGGAAGAAACTCCCTGATGTTCCATCCAACCAGAGGGAGTATGCAGCTCAAGAGGTTCAAAAGCTGCTACAAAAAAAGTTATCCAGGAGGTCCCACCCAAACAGATAGAATTCAGAACTTACTCCTGCTTCTTTTAAGTACCAAATTAAACAGGGGACCTGAGACCAATTCTGGATCTAAGCAAACTGAATCAATATTTAAAGAAGTCAGAATTCTGAATGGTTATGGTTCAGTCCATCCTGCCTATTCTGCCCCATGATGATTGGATGTGCTCTATAGATCTGCAGGATGTGTACTATCATATCAAAATAGACAGGCACTCCAGGAGACACCTGCACATTCGTCTGGGAGACAATCACTGCCAATTCAGAGCACTGCCTTTTGGACTCACCCCCCCCCCCCCCCCCCCGGGTGTTCACAAAATCATGGCAGCTCACCTGAGACTCAAAGGATTCCAGGTGTTTCCCTGTCTCGATGATTGGCTCTTCACCACCCCAACCAGGCATCAACTTCAAGACATTATAGTAAATCTTGTCAAATCTAAGCTGACTACTGTACAGAATCTAGAATTTATAGGAACTCAACTGGATACTTTGACTCAAGTGGCTTCATTCCCTCTTCATTGCATCATTAAGAAATCAGGTCAGGGACTTACTGTCTCGTCCATGCTCTCCAGCAAAACTAGTGTTGCAAGCTCTTGCATCAGTGTCAGCTGCCATTATTTTAGTTACTCTAGCAAGATTTTTCATGCAAATCCTTCAGTGGACTTTGGCAGTGCAGTGGTGTATTCTTTACCAGCCTCTGTCTGTTCCCATCAAACTCACTTCAATTTGCAAATGTCATATTTGCTGGTGGATCCAATCAGATGACCTGCTTTTGGGTAGGCTATACTTTCTTCCTCCCCCATAGCCACAGTGACCATGGGTGCTTCCCAACTGGGGTGGGGTGGGGACATTTCAAGGGAAGGATGGTGCAAGGTAGGTGGTCCTCCTCGGCGACCAAGTTGCATATTGATGTCCTAGAGATGAGAGCAGTCCTTCTAACATTTCAAGCCTTTCAGGACGTTCTCCACTTATAGTATGTTGCAGTGCACACAGGCAACGTCAGTAATCTGGTACATCAACAAACAAGGAGGAACCTGTTCCTACCAGTTGTGTAGAGAGGCCAAGAGGGTCCAGGAGTGGGCGAGCTCTTCAGACCGCTTTCTAATCGTAACATACATCCTGGGGAAAACCAACACGCTGGCAGACAGACTCAGCAGGTCCATTCTGATTCCTCATGAGTGGTCCCTCAATCAAATATTACCAAATATGATTTTCAGCCGCTGGGGCCAGCCTTGTTGTGACCTGTTTGCTTCTCTCCTCAACAGTAAGTGCAGCAAGTACTTTCCTCTGATCCCCCTCCGAGGGAGTCACTGAGGGATGCTGTGATTCACGATTATCCCCCAGGTCTCCTTTATGCCTATTTCCCTCATTCACTGATCCCAGGGTTCCTACAGAAAGCAAGCAAGTTGAAGAGTTCAGTCATCCTCATTGCCCTCTTTTGGCCTTGACTGGTATGGTTCCTCTTCCTCTGGTCTCACTTGAAATGTCTGCCATGAATACTGGAGCCCACTCAGGATCTCCTATCTCAACCATCAGAAATTCAACATCTCAGTCTCCTTGCCCTCAAGCTGACCACATGGTTTCTCCATTTCCAGTGATAGTAAGATGGTCCAGGCTTGCTTCCCCATTTCGGGACATTATCTTGGCCTCCCAGAAGGCCTCCACCAAGAAAGTCTACAGAAGCAAATGGAAAAACATTCTCTGTATGAGCTTCGAAAGAGAATATTGATCCTTTCTCAGCTCCTACTTTGGTCATTCTTTAATACTCTCTTTCAGAAAGGGGCTAGTTTTTCTACTATTAAACTTCATTTGGCAGCCACATCCAACTTTCACACTGGAAAAGAATCCTTTTTTCTGGAAGCTTCCAGATTATGTAAAGCTTTCATGAGGGGAATTTTTCTCCTTCGACCTCCAATAAAGGATCCCTCTCCTCCTTGGGATCTCATGGTAGTCCTCCAGGGGTTGACTCAGAAGCCCTTTGAACTGGCAAACAAATGTGATATGAAGTTTCTTTCTTGGAAACAATATTTTTGGTAGCAATCACTTGCTCCAGGACTTATCGACTAGGCCTCCTTACATTATTTTTCATAAAGATACATTGTCTCTATGAACCAACCCTTCCTTTCTGCCTAAAGTGTCCAAGGAGACTAATATTAATCAGGCCGTACAATTGCCAGTTTACTTTCCAAACTTTACTAATAAGGACGAATATATGCTGCATCATCTTGATGTTCGTAGACAACTACATTTTTATCTTCACAGAAAAAAGTACAGGAAGTCATATATCCTGTTTGTATCCTTTTCCCCTAACCGCTTAGGTCAAGCAGTTTCCAAAACTACTTTGGCTAAATGAATTACTGATTGTATTTCGCTAATTTATTCTCAAAAAGGTTTGGAATTGCCTCATGCTCCTAGAGCTCATTCCACTAGATCTATGGCTGCTTCCTCTGCCTTCTCATCAAGAGCCTCCATTGATGAACGTGCTGCAGCCACTTGGTCAAAGACTCATACCTTCGTACTCATTACAAATTGGATATTGTCTCCAGAAGCAGATCTTCCTTTGGTTCGGCAATGCTCTGGCATGGCCTTCCTTGAGGGCCTCCCGAGAGTTTCATAGCTGGGGACTCTGACCCATTCATGAGGAAGAATGAAAAGGACAAATTCAGATTTAGAACTTATGTACTTACCGTAACTTGACATCTATGTTGTCCATTTTCATTCTTCCTCACCTTCCCTCCCAGCCATCCTCCGGCCTTATCACTCTTAGACAGATCTTTGGGTGATAATGGAACCTTTATGTCCGAGATTTGAGCCTCTATCTTCTCTTGTATCTGTTCTGTCTCTAAAACACAGTGGGCAGTAGGCAGCAAACTCGATCTGAGGAGTTAGGGAGGGAGTAGAGCATTATGGGTAGCGGGAGGAGCTCAAGATCTGGATTATAGATCTTGTAAATGCAGCCGAGTTGGATCTGAGGATCGGCTCTGTAATGCATTCATGAGGAAGAATGAAAATAGACAACACAGATGCCAAGTTATGGTAAGTAAATAAATTCTAATTTGTTGCTGAACAGGTGTAATAAATTTATTTTGCTTTTCTGTAACAAATATATATATTTCCTCATATTCAGTAAAGCTGTGGGCTGTTTTAAAGTCATATGTGTTCTGAAGCAACAAAGTGAATTTATGACACAAGATGGGAAACGCATGCCAAAGCCATTGCAGTAATTTGGAATGCCAACAGCGTGTTTTTTTTTTTTTTTGTTGCACATGTCTACCATACTATGTGTCATAAGTGCATTCTTCTGTCCCTGATGCCTGGTGCATCAGTGTAAAGCATTGCAGAGCAGACTGTGCAGTGCCTGAAATTCTGTGCACTTTCCATTAATGTCTGCACTATTATCCAAGTGCCCAGTGCATCTTGTATTGTTAGGGTGGATTTTCTGCTGTATTTTATACCTTTCTCTATTACATCCTTGATGGTGTGAAAGGTACTGCCCTTCCATATTCATAACACTCCTACCCACACTGGACAGCTGAAATGAATGGTTCACATAGCTGCTTCCTCTTGTGCTGCTTTTCCAGCGTCAAGTCCAGTGAACACTGACTAATAATGTACAGATCTTTTTGTCAGTTTCTGTTCTACCAACACTGCAGCTGCAGTGCCCTCTGAGTGTTTCACCATAATGCAGTAGATCAGAAAGTTTGAGAAACTGCATTGGACATTGCAGGCTTCTGATGCAGCTACTCTCCTGCCCTGTCCTGGAATAAGCTTCCCTTGACCATCAGAAAAATAACTCACAAACATGAATTCAAAAAAACTCTTAAAGAATACCTCCTTAACACTTGCACATGTCACTGAAATAACCCTGCTTGAACTTCTTCACCCCTCACCCTCAGATTTCAATCTCCCTAACCTCGCTACAACCTCATTACTGTTCTTCTCACTACTTCCGCTAAATTGCACTACTACTGGCTCTCACACTCATTCTACCTCTCTTACCTTACACCTTCTCACTAAACTTCTGGACCTTTCCCAAACTCTGAATTTTATATCTCTACCTTATCTTCCTTCTTTGTATGTATAAACTGGTGTGTACTGTAAAGCTTCTCAACTGCTTTCAGCAAACTCTGTGCATTGTCCATTAACAGCATTATTGTCTGTAAGTGTATTCAACACTTCACTTCTCAGTCTAATGTTCACACAAACTGTTATTTTTGTAAAATTTCTGTGTATTATTGTGGAGCTTTTCTCCCCGGACGTCCGCTGAAAAAGGGCTGTAGCTCAGGTGGATATACCCAGTTAACAAACGTCAAATAAATACATGGTCCCTTCCATGCAGTGTAATTGATTTTCCCTCCCGCCTTTATTCAGCTTAAGTAATTCTCTGTACTGACATTGTGGTTCTGACTACATTTGTACCAACAGTCTCTTTCATCAGATCTGCTTAGTTCAACAATAGTTGTGTAGCTGAACTCTTTGCTGGCATTACTGCTAAAAATGCACTTTTATTTTCCTAAAAATGTCTAGCTGTATCACTTGGATAGTTTGTTTGCTTGAAATTTCCTAAAGTGATTTCTTGTATGTTGGCAGTTTTGCTGGCCTTTGTCTTCTGTTTGAAATATCATTGTCCAGACAATAACAAAGACAAGAAGTACATTTAATTGGATATGGGAAGGAATTCACTTTTTTTAGTGTTTTGTTTAAATCTTTTGCAACTCTGCATCAAGTTCCCACTTAACTCTGTAACATTCTTATTGGATTCATTTTAATGAAGTTTTTTCTCAATTGTTTTAGACTCATTTACTACAGAAACTAAATAGATGTAAATAGATGGATTAAAGCATGTTTGTGGCACATCAGAGTTTAAAGCATTCCATTAACATGTTTTTGTTGTTAAACACTCATTTCAGGGTTCATATGTTGTGAACAATAGAAGTCTTGTTGTGTTTTGTGGCAGTCTCAAAACCACTAAATTTCTGGACAGTTTGAAGGTCCAGAAATGTGTAGCAGAGGTTGTGTTTTGTGGCAGTCTCAAAACCACTAAATTTCTGGACAGTTTGAAGGTCCAGAAATGTGTAGCAGAGGTTGATACAATGTGCATAGCAAACTGCCAAGTGGAGAGGGTTAGGCTAATGTTAAAAATACCTTGTGCTGCTCCGAGAGATATTAAACCTGGAGCTAACCCATCTTTTTCTCTGGCCTGTTTAATAGGCAAGTTTCAGTCTCCTGTGTTAATTCCTCCCCACGTGGGGACAATAAACCATATTAATATACTGGTTCATGTGAGTAGTCCTGTTTTGGGATGTGTGTAGTGGTCAGAGTTCTAAACTATTTTTGACCTTTCTTTCAGTTATGTGAGTGAGGTATTACATGGTTACCTTTGAGTCCTGCTTCCACAAAGGTTTAATATGACATTGATAGACATGTTGGAAGCACCTTCACTATTTGTTAGTTGCACAAGGAGTTTGGTGTTCTTTTGGTAGCAGCTTCAGTGTACTTGGCTTCCATGTGACCTTTCCTTCTGTCCTTCGACTTCAACAAAGGTGCTACGCATGATGGTAGAATCCCTTCATAGGTTCATAAGTTTATAGAATGTCCCTAGTTACAAGCCTAGCCATATTTATCTCAAGTTGCCCCACAGTGGCTAGGTGATTGAAGTTCAGAGTCTATGGTAATTAATACTGACTGCCTGTGTCCATGAGGGACTTGGGCGCCACCACAGGAATGAAATTGCAGTCACCTATCCATTGATCTAGGTTGCCTTTGAAGAGGGTTAGGGAGGGGCTCTGTTTCACATGAATTGGAAGCTTGTTCCTCAGAAGTGGCAGTCTCTGAAAGATGTATCTGTCTCTCCAGCATGATTTGTTCATGTCATAGGCTAGGTTAAGATCCCTGGAGCAACTGATCCTTGTGCAGTTTGATTTATGAATGTGTAGCATTTCCGTCAAGGCCATGTGAGAGACTGCCCTGTAAGCCAGACACAGGTCACCCCGTAGCACCCTGTAGGAGAAAGATTACAGTGACAGGGCTTTCTGCTTAGGACTTGTTTTGTGTACCCTGTATTTTTTTGTGAGAAATCTCTGTGGTCTAACCAGCTGTTGCAGGTATCTGGTGAGGTACATGCAAAAGGAAGCATTGTACTCTATTATCAATCTGATGAGGGCCAAGTGTAATGGAATAACATTCTTACATCTAGATATGATGCCTTTACTTATGAGATGTGCCACATAGAAGGATTTCCTTACCACTGTGGATGTTCTTCGTGTTTCACTGTTGTAGTCATTACATTTGGGTAATTTGCTGGCAGGTTGCCCTCAGTTGGCCTGAATTCCAAAGTCTTGGGTCCTACATCAGTTGCTGTCTCCTCTTTCATGACGTCAGGTCATCAGGGGTATAAAACATGCAGCCAACGCCATTTTCTTTAGTCTTTCTTGCTGCACGGTGCCCGAAGCAGAAGCATTTCGCAAGTGTCAGTCGGCCGACTACTGAAATATTTGAGTTTGAGTTTCAGAACCGAAGTCTTCACTAAAGCTAAGTACCCCATTGCGGAAACTTTTTTTCTTGCTCCATACTGATGTCAGAAAAAGTTAATAATTGTATTACTTGTGGGAAGCAAACACCTCTTAAGGATTTCCATTTATACTGTATTCCTTGCCTAGGCCCTGATCACAACGTGCCTGGCTGTCGGTTTTGTGCTAGATTTAACCAACGCACTATTAAGCGTCTGTATGTTTTTGCCTCAAAGTATTTTGGAATCAGATTTAATTACCCAGAAATGTTGTCTGATAGCAATCCGACTACCGGAGTACACAAATAATACAAAGAAAAGGACAGAGAAAGGCAGTCGAGATCCAAAACCAATGACAAAGCTTCTTCTAAGCCAGTCGCCGGTACTCAGTGAGGCGCTTTCACAGCCCCTGATACCCGCTACCTTCGAGTCGCAGGCCTCTACCGACATCCATGTGGAGTCTGGCATGCCGCAAGATACTCAAGGTATTGGACCAATGGATGTATCTACCTCGGATGGATCTGGAGCCGCTGAGCAGGCACCGGCTTCTGAGGGTGTATTCAGACCTCAACATTTGTATATCAAAACCAAAGACAAAAACAACTTCAAAAACTAAAAAAATGACACTTGAGCCACGTGCACAGGCCTCTATGCCTAAAAAACAGATGATCAAAATGGCTGAAGACCTTATTACCTTGATCAGGGGTATCCATCCCCCTCCAGATAGGAGGCCTAGGCAAGACACTGATTATGAATCTTCAGATCAGGTTTCTGTTTCTTCTGATTCCTCTTCTGATCAGGAATTATCTATACCTCCCTATGAGGATTCTGATGGAGAGGAGTCTATACCATCTGCATCTCCTCCTGAGGATTATTCTTTTGAAGAAAACTTGCATACTTTGAGGGAGCATTTTCACTGGGAGAGTCAAGATTTCTCAGAATCAAAAAGGAGACTTGGGGATTTTCTTCTTCTCCCTCAGCACAGGCCTTTAGCCATTCCCCCTGTTTTAGACATTGTGAATGATGTGTTTTCAGAGTCAAACTTGACCCCTGACTCCTTACCTCCGGCTCCCAATAAGCTTGGCAGATATTACAGGGTCTCTGACTCTCCTGACTCTCATAAATTCTTATTTAGAAACCCTGCTACTGATCCTAAAACTATTTCACAGGGTCCAAAGGGAGTTAAGGCCTCAACAGCAAAAAATCCTACCCCCTCTGACAGAGATTCAGGGGCACTGGACAGATGGGGAAAAAAGGTTTATACATTTGCAACCTTGGCAATCAGGGCCTTAAACTGTCAATTTCATGTGCTTCAGTATCAGCAACATGTTATGGGATTGCTGAAACAGAAAATGATGTTGATTTCTGAATGCGCAGAAAATAAAGAATTGCAGGAATTATTGCATAAAGCTAAACAGGTTGGAAAGCATACTTTGCAATGTGATTTTGATTCTTTAGAGGCCTCCTGCAGGGCCACAGTTACTGGATCTGTAATTAGGAGGCATGCCTGGCTAAAAGAACAAAATTTGCCTGATCATGTTAAAGCAAAATTGCTAGATGCACCTTTACAGCATCATACTCTGATATTAAGGCAGAAGAGGTTTTAAAGAAAACGGAAGACAAAGCTAAGTCTATACAAACTGTTAAAAGCTTCTTACAAGTGCAGCCACCAAGATTCAGTAGACAGTGGCCTACAAAAATTTGGTCCTTTCCTGTGTCAGAGCTCAAAGGGGCAAATCCAGACGCCCTAAGGGTTCCAGATACCAGGTGCAAGATTCATACAGGTCAAAGCAATGGGGCGCTTCTACCTCCAAATCTGGAGGAGAAAAAGCACATACCTACAGAAAAGAGTCCCAATGACTTCCCTCTGCCTACACCAAGCACTTATCTTTTGGCAGCACTCTTAGGGGGAAAATTAGCACTTTTTGTTCAAAATTGGCAGTTAATAACCCAGGACAAGTGGGTACTAAACATAGTATCACAGGGATACAGATTCCATTTCCACACTCTGCCAATGGCAAATGGTTGGCCAGATCTGCCAAAAAGCAATGGGCAGAGGCACAGAAACAGGTTATGTCCCTCATGGATATGGGGGCCATTCAGCCAGTACCAGAACAGGAAAAAGGACGAGGTTTTTACTCAAGACTGTTCTTGGTACCCAGAAAGGATAAGGCCTGGCGGCCTATACTGGATTTATCGATTTTGAACACATACCTGGACATTCCAAAATTCAAAATGCTGACTTTGCAGCAGCTTCTGCCCATGCTAGGCTAGAATGCTTGGCTGGTGACATTAGACCTAAAAGGGGCATACCTGTATGTCCTAATAAGACAATTGTGCAGAAGATTCCTCAGATTCAAGGCTGGCTTAATGCATTACCAATTCTCTGCACTGCCCTTTGGCTTATCTACTGTGCCCAGGGTCTTTACAAAGTGCCTGGCACCAGTAATTTCATTTTGCAGACAAAGAAGTATACACATATACCCTTACTTGGACGACTGTCTCATTCAAGCAGAGAACAAGGACGATGTCCTTCAAGGATGCATCTGCAGTCATAACAAATGGGTTGTCCTGTCGTCAGGCAGCCCTTCGGTCGGCCGGATTCCAAAGTCTGGGTCCGGCTTCGGCTGATGTCGCACTTCACCCGACGTCATCTCTGCTGGTCTTCGGGTATAAAGGCATCAGCCGACGCCATTTTCCTCAGTCTTTCTTGCGCGTGGCCGAAGCAGAAGCTGTTCGCAAGTGCCGGTCGGTCAGATCCAGAGATTACTACTACCGAATACTACTTCGAAGACTTCTAAAAAGCTAAGTACCCCGTTGGGGACTCTTTCTTGCCTCAGCCAATGTCAGAAAAAGTAAAAAAGCTGTCCTCTGATGACTCCTTAGATAAGAAATATGTTTTAGAAATGGTGAATAACATTCAGCAGGTTAGTAACCATTCTTTAAAATGTGGCTATGATGCACTGGAGGCTTCATTTAGATCAGCCATGACTGGCACAGTGATAAGAAGGCATGCATGGTTGAAAGAACAGGTCTTGCCGGATCATGTTAAAGCAAAGCTGTTAGATGCTCCTATGGATAAGGCCAGTCTATTTGGTACCCCTGCTCAGCAAGTAATGAAGAAAATGGAAGAGAAGGCAAAATCTGTACAAACAGTTAAGGATTTCTTACAGGTTCAGCCCCCAAGGTTTAGCAGGAACTGGCCTGCCAAAAATTGGTCCTTTCCAGACTCCTCAAAATCTCAGAGGCAGGAATAGACGCTCTAGAGGCAGAAATCAGTCCAGAGGAGGTGCCTATAGAGGACGCCAGTGGCAAGGATATAACCAGCGAGGCACAGACACAACCACTGCCACTGCAACAGGACAATCACAGTGACTTGGCTCTGTCACCGCCTACCAGGGAGCAAATAGCAGCACCATTAGGCGGAAAGTTAGCCTTATTTTCGAAAAATTGGCACTATATCACAAAAGACAAGTGGATTTTGCAAACCATAGACCAAGGCTACAGGTTCCACTTCCACACCTTACCAGTAAAAAGAGGAATGCCAAACCTACCTCCAAATCAAAAAACAGAAGCTCTAAAGCAGATAGCTCAATTAACAAAGATGAGAGCTGTGGAAAGAGTACCAATAACACAACAGGGCAAAGGATTCTACTCCAGACTCTTCCTAGTACCAAGAAAAGAGAAAAGTTGGAGACCTATTCTCGACCTGTCCGTCTTAAACACATACATCATTGTCCCAAAATTCAAAATGCTGACCCTACAGCAACTTCTTCCCATGCTGGGCAAGAAGTGTTGGCTGGTAACTCTAGATCTCAAGGAGGCATACCTGCACGTCCCCATACGACCAAATTGCAGAAGATACCTCAGATTTCTTGCAGGATCAGAGCATTATCAATTCTCAGCATTGCCCTTTGACTTATCTACTGCGCCCAGAGTATTCACAAAATGCCTGGCATCAGTAACCGCTCATTGCAGGCTACAGGGAATCCAAATTTATCCATACCTGGACGACTGCCTGTTACAAGCGGACAACAAAAGCAAGCTGACAACAGATTTACAGAGTCATTTGCTTACTACAAGCCCTGGGATACACAGTCAATTTAAAAAAGTCAAGACTGATACCATCCCAGACAAGAACATTCTTGGGTGCGGAATTGGACACAGTAAAACAAATGGCATTCCTAACTGCAGAAAAACAAGAACAACTCCCTCTTTACTTCTTGGCATTAACAAAGCAGAACAAACTTAACAGCAAGAAAAGTACTGCAGGCCTTGGGCTTCATGGCATCATGCATAATCCTGGTCCCCCATGCCAGACTGCATATGAGAAAGCTACAGTGGTACCTAAAGAATTTATGGTCTCAACACAGGCACAGCTTAGAAACCGAAATCCCACTAATCCCATGCCTGAAACAAGAGTTCCTATGGTGGGCTCAAGCATGCCAGTCAAACCCAGGCTTGCCCTTCCACAACTTTCAAGCAAACCAAACCATCACAATGGACGCCTCAGACCTAGGCTGGGGGGCGCACATGTTGGACAAGTGCATACAAGGATTGTGGACTCCAGACCAGCTGCACCTGCACATAAACCAAAAAGAAATGCTGGCAGTAAAACTAGCAATCCAGAAATTCAGACCATTCCTCAAAGAAGGCCATTTAATGATAAGGACAGACAACACCACAGTCATGTGGTACATCAACAAACAGGGAGGCACTCATTCATACCCCCTATGCAGAATGACTCTGGAACTTTGGAATATGTTTCTGAGCTACAACATCCAGTTACAGGCAATATTTGTGCCGGGAAAAGAAAACACCCTAGCAGACATGTTAAGCAGAACCACCTCGGATGCTCACGAATGGATGCTACACCCGGACATCTTCAAGGCCATCACAAAGAAATGGGGAATGCCAGAAATAGACCTATTCGCATCCCCACTCAATCACCAGCTCAAAAAATTCTGCGCAAGGACATGCCACCCACTTGCATGGAATGTGGACTCTCTATCCTTCAGTTGGAAAGGCCTGACAGCATATGCATTTCCACCTCTTCCTTTGATGCACAAGGTACTACTGAAAATCAAAGAGGAACGTCCAAGGATAATTCTGATCGCTCCAAATTGGCCAAGACAACACTGGTATCCTTTGCTGAGGAGCATGTCTCAGGGGAGAATGTGGTCAATACCCCTGATGCCTTTGATGTTAACTCAGAACAACTACAACATCATGCACCCAAACCTAAAAACCTTGCAACTGACTGCCTGGAACATCACATAACAGCAACTAACCCAGACTTATCCCAAAGGGTTAAAGACATTACCCTTGAAGCCCGCAGACCTTCAACAAGAAGGAACTATGCAGGAAAATGGAAAAGGTTTGTCATTTGGAGTACTGAAAGAGGAAAAGATGTGTCGAACATAGATATTGCTAACATCCTGGAGTACTTGGCAGAGCTTCTACATACGGGCCTGTCCTATTCCTCCATCAAGATACATGCATCAGCTATTTCCGCAGAATACAGCTTCGATCCACCTGTCTTTTCGCATCCTCTACTCAGGCAATTCCTCAGAGGGATCAAGAATGTAAAACCTCCTAGGAAACCACCATTACCAGCATGGGACTTGAACTTTGTGCTAGAAAAATTGACACTCCCTCCATTTGAACCAGCAGCAACAGCAGATCTTCAACACCTATCATGGAAAACTGCTTTCCTACTGGCAATTACTTCAGCAAGGAGGGTTTCGAACTACAGGCCTTAATGGCAGTACAACCCTTCCTAATCTTCCATCAAGATAGAGTGTCCATGAGAACTAATCCTACATTTATGCCTAAGGTGGTATCCAGAGTGTCTTTAAACCAGGCAATCCACCTACCTACCTTCTTTCCCAATCCACAGAACAGGGGGGAAAGGCTGCTGCATACCTTGGATGTACATAGACAGTTACGCTATTACCTGGACAGAACCAAAAGTAACAGAAAAACTGACCAGCTTTTAGTAGCCTATGCAACAGGAAGGGAAGGAAAAGCAATTTCCAAACAGACAATCTCCAAATGGATAGGAAATTGCATAAGATTCTGTTACTCCTACCATGGACAACCAGTTCCACAGAACATAAGACCTCATTCTACAAGGGCTACAGCCACTACCACAGCTTTCTTACGAGGAGTGGCAACCAAGGACATTATTGAGGCGGCTACTTGGACCTCAGTGCATACATTTGCCAAGCATTATAATTTACCTCTATACTCTAGATCCCGAGCAGGGTTTGCCACTGCTGTATTGCAAGGGATCCTAACTACACCATAATTCTTCTTCCTCCTGCCCTAGTTTGGCTATGGTATTCTACCCATTTGTTATGACTGCAGATGCATCCTTGAAGGACATAGTACAGTTTTGTACCTACCATAAATGTAGATGTCCGAACAGGATAGCATCTGCAGTCAGGATTACCCACCCTCCTTCCCCTCTGTGGTACTCCTAGGGTATTTACCCTCCTAATAGCTAGCTGGGGGGGAGTCTCTTATGGTGTATTTGTTTGTATATATGTACATACATGCTTATTTTTTGTGTTTGCCTTCTACTATTTTGGAAACATTGGCATTTATCCAAAATTTAGCTTTCCTAGAGGGCGACTGGCATCTGGGGCAAGAAACACTGAGGAAAATGGCGTCGGCTGATGCCTTTATACCCGAAGACCAGCAGAGATGACGTCGGGTGAAGTGCGACATCAGCCGAAGCCAGACCCAGACTTTGGAATCCGGCCGACCGAAGGGCTGCCTGATGACAGGACAACCCATTTGTTATGACTGCAGATGCTATCCTGTTCGGACATCTACATTTATGGTAGGTACAAAACTGTACTTTCTTCTTCGACACCTGGCATTTGTGAAAAGGCTTCTAACATGCCTAGGGTACACAGTGAATGAAAAGAAATCACAACTGGTACCCTCTCAAAAGATAACATTCCTGGGTGCAAGCTTGAATACAACTGCCCAGATGGCTTACCTCACGCCAGACAAGCAAAGGCAACTGATTACTTACTTCAAACTGATGGCAAAAAAAACAGTTATCTGCAAGACAAATTCTGCAGGCTTTGGGCTTCATGGCATCCTGCAGCCTACTGATTCCATATGCAAGACCGCATATGAGGAAACTTCAATGGTACCTAAAAAGTTTATGGAGTCAACATTGTCACAGTCTGGAAACAATGATTCCTCTCATTCCCTGCCTACAACAGGAGTTTCTATGGTGGGCAAAGGCATGTCACCAAAACATGGGACGGGCCTTCACTCTACCCCCTGCAGCTAAACCTTAACAACAGATGCATCAGATTATGCCTGGGGGGGCCCACATGGCAGTAAGATGCATTCAGGGCATATGGACCCCAAGACAAATGCATCTACATATCAACCAGAAAGAGATGTTAGCTGTTCAAAATGCCCTAACAGCCTTCAAGGACTTACTTCATCCAGGACAACTACTGGTAAAGACGGACAACACCACGGTCATGTGGTATATAAACAAGCAAGGGGGCACACACACTTACCCCCATTGCAGATTAGCCATGGCACTGTGGGACACAGCTTTGACCTACCAAATACATCTTCAAGCTCAATTCCTGCCAGGAATGCAAATTACTCTGGCAGATGATTTAAGCAGAAACCTTGTGGATCCTCACGAGTGGAAACTAAATCCACAAGTCTTTACATGATAATAGAGAAATGGGGGTACCCAGTCATAGATCTATTTGCCACTTCTCAAAATTATCAATTGAAAAGATTCTGCACAAGAACTTATCACAAACAAGCATGGAAAGTGGATGCCTTATCCTTCAGTTGGAAAAACCTATCAGTTTACGCCTTTCCTCCTCTGCCTCTTCTTCCCAAGGTGGTCCTAAAAGTCAGACAAGAGAAACCAAAGATGATACTAATTGCCCCGGACTGGCCCTACCAATACTGGTACCCAATCCTAAGGAACTTGTCTCAGTACCCAGCTTGAACCTTACCTCAAAGACCTCAACTACTGTCCCAGCAAAACAATCAGATCCTGCACAATCAACTCCAGACACTGAACCTGACAGCATGGCTGATTATGTAGTTATATAAACAACACCTCTCAGTAAAGCTGTGATGGATGTCATTTTGGAAGCCAGAAGGCCTAGTACTAGAAAATCTTGTGCTGATAAATGGAAGAGATTCTGTGCTTGGAATCAAGCACAAGGAACTGATACTGCAGAACCAAATATTCCTCAGATATTACAATACTTAACTGAGATGCTTGACAAAGGCCCATCTTTCTCATCAGTTAAAATCCATGCCTCTGCCATTTTGGCTCATTACAATACAGAGCCACCAATCTTTTCTCATCCTTTACTAAAGCAGTATCTTAGGAGCCAAAAATTTAAGGCCTCCCTGAAGATCACCATTACCTGCATGGGACCTCAATTATGTGTTGGAAAAGTTCACCCTGCCCCCATTTGAACCAGCTGCTATCGCTGATATAAAGTTCTTATCATGGAAAACAGCTCTGCTACTAGCAATTACTTCAGCAAGAAGAGTTTCAGAGCTACGGGCCCTCGTGGCTGTAGAGCCTTTTATCATATTTTACCCAGACGGGGTGTTTCTGAGGACAAATCCAACATTTATGCCTAAGGTGGTTTCCATTGTGGCTCTTAACCAAACAATTAATCTGCCAACCTCTTATCCAAATCCGCAGAACAAGGGGGAGAGAATTCTGCATTCCTTGGACATACACAGACAGCTAAGATTCTACTTGAGCAGAGCTAAAGCTCTAAGAAGAACTGAGCAATTGCTAGTGACATATGCTGTAGGATCAGAAGGAAAGGCTATTTCAAAGCAGACAGTTTCAAAGTGAATAAGCCACTGCATCCATTTCTGCTACTTACAGCATGGTAAACCTGTGCCCAAGGGCATTAGGTTACATTTCACCAGTGCTGCAGCTACTTCAGCAGCCTTTCTCAGAGGAGTACCAACCAAAGACATTCTAGAGGCTGCTACTTGGAGTTCTGTTCACACCTTTACAAAGCGTTATCATTTGCCTCTCTACTCTAAGTCCAGGGCAGGCTTTGCCACTGCAGTTCTGTAGGGCCTTATAGCCGCACCTAATGCTGTTTAGCTCCAGCCTCCCAACCATAGCTTTTGTATTCTACCCAAATGTAAAGACTGCAACAGTGAAACACAAAGAACATAGTACAGTTGTGTACACTTACCATAAATGTAGATGTTCGAGTGTATTTACTGTTGCAGTCCAGGTTACCCACCCGCCATCACCCTGTCTTTCTGGAGTTTATCTTTCCTTCTCTATCTTCTACAACCTATGTGGTGTATTTGCTTGTAGATGAAGGTAAAGTTTATATTGATGCATGTATATATACATATACATATATTTTTGCTACCTTTTTATGAGCACCTGACATCTGGGGCAAGAAAAACTAAAGAAAATTGTGTCGGCTGCATGTTTTATACCCCTGACAACCTGACATCATGGAAGAGGAGACGGCAACCGATGCAGGACCCAAGGCTTTGGAATTCAGGCCAACTGAGGGCAACCTGCCAGCAGATTACCCAAATGTAATGACTGCAACAGTGAATACACTCGAACATCTACATTTATGGTAAGTGTACACAACTGTACTGTATGTGGTGGCTGAAATTCAGATTTCTATCAACCTGAGTACCCATATCATATATCACTGGTTCCACACTTAGGGGGGGTGCTGTCGATAATGTAATTAGCAGGGATGTTAGCTTTCCCAAAGGAAATAACAATGCATTTTTTTACATTTAACTTTAATCCGTGGCTTTGGCACCAGTCATTTGTCTGTGTTAACCCTTTCTGCAGTATAGTAACATCATTGCGGTCTCAGTGATTGCTCCCAATTTGCAATCCTGAGAGAACTTGGTCTACCACAGGCTGTCCACATTTGCCCAGACGTCTGTCTGAGAAATAAATTCTGAGTAGTAAAGGGCCCAAAACAGAACCCTGTGGTGTAGCCACTGGCAACTGGTCTTTTGAGTTGGTCACACACTTTGGCGGTATGTGTCCTGTCGGTGAGCCAGCTGACTACCTACCTAGTGATGTAGGGGTTAATTTCTAGTTGGGAGAGTTTTTCTATAATACCGGAGTGGGGGATTGTGTCAAATGTCTTGGCTAGGTGAAGATAGGAAATATGCACTGTCTTGCCCTCATCCAGGGCCTGGTGACTTTTTCAAAGAAATCAACCAGTTTTAACAGGCATGATCTACCCTTAATGAATCTGAACTGGGTCGGGTCCAGAGTTTAGAGATTACCTATGTCCTTGTTGATAAGGTCCATAATTCTTTCTGGGGCCATACAGATGAGGTTAATCAAGCTTATGATGGTCTCCCTTTGTGCAGAGGGCCTATTGTTGCTGTCGTCATTGCCATCTGAACTTAGCCAGTTCGCAGGCTGTGGTTAAACAGAGATCCAAATGGGTCTGCTAGGTCATGTTTCAAGTTCTTTAAAAGGTAACAGGTTGTTGTCTGGTCCTATTGATGCGTTTTTGGCCTTGGAGAGCACAGAGATGACCTGCTGCCTTGAGATAATAGGGCGAGGAATGGTGGTGGGTATACTTTGGGGGATGATAGGTGGGAACACAGTGGTAAAGTTTGCTCCAAATCTGTCAGCTAGCAGGTTGGCTATTAACTCTTGTTAAGTATGAGTGGTGCCATCCACAACCAGTTCAGAGCATACCTGGGTATTCCCTTTTTTCGAATTTGGACTTAGTGAAAGAATGCCTTGTGATTATCCTTGGCTAGGTAGGCTATTTTTGCTTTGTAATTAGCTTTGGAGGACTTGACCAGATCTCTTAATTTGTTTGTTTAAACTAGAGAGAGAATTTTTTTCCTATGCTGAGCAAGTTTCCTTCTTGTTCTTGGACATTTGTTGTATAGCCTGTTTGTTCGAGGGGTCTACCAGGGCAGCTTGTTTTTTTTTGGAAAGCCCTGGTTTTAATCCAGTCAGGTACAGCTGATTTTGTACAATGGTTTAAGTGGTTATACAGGGCATTGGTGTACATCTGTGCATGGGAGCCCATATTATCTGTGCTTGGGGGGGGTTTTGAAACTTCCTATACCATTGCTTAGTAGGAGGTAGTTTGACCTGGAGAAATTCTTAAGTGTTTTTAAACCTAATGGGGTTTCTGGCCTTATAATTACATCAAATGAGACTGATTTATGATCAGATCTTACCAGTTAGGACCTCACACACAAGGGAGTGCAGTCTTCTCCTGTGTTAGTGAGTACTATGTCCAGGATGTTTGAGCCCCTTGTGGGAGTGCTGACTAGCTGCTCCAGAGCATTTGCAACTCCAAAAACCTCTGAAGTAGCATGTTTATGGTCATGTGTGTTTCCCACTCGATGGAAGGATAGTTAAAATCACCCATGAACAAGATGTTCTGGTTCATGGTGGGGGACCTATACTCAGCTATGATGTGGTAGTGGGTTTTCCCTATAATTAATTGGACATGGGAGTAGCTCAAGAGAGTCGTACTGTTTGATCAGTCTTGAGGTGTAGATGTTCTTCGTGTTTCATTGTTGTAGTCATCACATTTGGGTTATCCCTGCCAGGGTAGCCCTCAGCTGGCCAGAATGCCAGCGACTTAGTATTTCTGTGTCGGTCACTGTCGCTTGAGAACTGACGTCATGTCTTCAGTGGTATAAAGGAAGGCATCCAATGCCATTACATCAGTCTTTCTTGCCATGGAGCGCAAAGCAGAAGTAGTCCGCACGAGTGCCGGTGGGCCACTACCTGAGTTTTGTTTCCAAATTGAAGTTGAAGTCTTCAAAAGCTAAGTACCCCATTGTGGTTTCTTTTTTCCTTGCACTAACCGATGTCAGAAAAAATTAATAATTGTCTCACCTGTGAAAAGCAAATACCACACCGGGACTTCCAGTCTTACTGCATCACTTGTTTAGGCCCAGACCATGACGTCCCTCATTGTTGCTTCTGTGCTTTAACTCCAGAACTATTCATCATCAGGCCCTTATTGTAGCCAGATATTTCCATTTGCAGTCCTCGAATTCCGATATGGCTTTGGTAAGCCATCCGACAGCAGATCTACTGAAAAACGTAAAGAGAACGATATAGACCGCACAGGATCAGTTTCGGCCAAAGCCTTCTTCAGCAACCAAACTTGGTGAAAACCACAAACATGATCAGATATCATCCTATCTCACTTATATAATGTGGTCTTAAAGCACCCTGTGGTGTGCAAATAATTGACTGGACAGTTGGGAGATCCAGAGTTGTAGTAAACTATTGTTTGCATCTTCCTTCCTCCTCTTTGTAAACCTTTGTCTTTGCCTTGAACAGCCAGGCTTCTTATTCCACTCTCAGGTAAAAGATATCTTCCTTCTCAGCCTGTTTAATCTGATGGAAAGTAGGGTACCAGAGCAGAACAGATTGGTGAAATGGTTTCTGAAGAAGATTCCTCATCTTTGGTCCTTGGTAAATAATTGGTTTCCAACATGAGACCTGAACTTTAATGACTGAGATGCTGTTGCATCTGTCCTTTTGAAAAATGTGGTTCAGGGGACCTCAAGTTTGTTTTGGAAGTCCATCTTCCTGGTTTCCACCAATTCCGCCCATCATATCTCGGAGACTGTTACAAATGATTTTATTCTATCTTTTGTAAGAACTAGCATTCTCTTGGGTTGGTTTGAGTCCATATTTTTCCCTAAAGGTGTTTTTGAGCAGTTACTGAACTTTTTTATTCATTTGATTTTTTTTTTTTTGTGGAAGCTGAAGACAGACTGTAACTCTCCATACCATGGTTATGCATAGTCTGTTATGATTACACTTCTAAATGTGCAGTAATACGAGGATGGGCCATCTTTTATGTTCATGTGCTCATAGCAGACACGGTTTTTCATATGTCAAGTTGATCATATTTAAGTAAATTGTCAGCAGCTTTTCCCCACCCCCAAAGAAGGCTCCATATCCTTGACCTTTGCAGTGATGGGACATTACATCAGGAGATGATGACCTCTAGGGCATGTTTCAGAAATGTGGCCACAGAGCACATCTGTGCTGTGAACATTTGGTCATCATTGCATACCTTGAGAAATCACCATGATTTTAACTTCCACACTTGGAAAAGAATATATTTTAAGAGGGCTGTGGATAGGGTATCTGTTGGTTCAAGTTTATTCTATTCTTCAGGGGATCTAATGATACTGATTCTTTACGGTCATCGGTAATCCTTTCCTTTTTATTTCTCTTTGCACTTTCAGTTGTGATTTGCAAAACATTTGTATTAGTCCAACATTGAATCTTGATATATCCAGTATTTCACGTGTTATATGGTGTATACTGTGTTAGCAATGAGCCTACATACATTTTCACTAGGTCATCAAATATGAATCTTACAGCATCTGGATATTTATGTATTGTGTCTGGCTTAGTTTGTGATTTGAAAAAGGCACTTGGCCTGGACCACCTACCTAGCTGATGATCACATATATTCTACCCAGCTGTTTTGCCCACTGCAAATGCAGCTTCAAAGAAGAGGCAACACATGTGAAAATGCTCAGTATGTCATCACATTTCTAGAGGGTCCTTTACAGCGTGGTTATGTTGTTTCCATCCATCATCTTTCTTGGTTTGGATTCTTAAGTGCTGTATATGGCAGCAGACATTTGTTTGAATACTGACAATATATTTTGCAGTTGTATAGCTTTATCATCATGATTTACTTAAAGGTCTAAGCTCCTCTTTAAACAGAGATGATTAACAGGAGATCCTTGGGCATGAATGCTCCTCAAGACTGGCTCAGAGATGCTGAGCGTAGGTGAAAGGGAACATGAAAAGCAGCAGTAGAAGGCACAATAATAAAGTACTCAAGTGTTTCTGGTTGCAAAAGGTGGTTTTCTCAAAAATCAACATGAAATACTTGCATGTTTATTTGTAGATGTATTTTCTAACCGACATTATGCGTAATTAAAATGAGGCACTCAGATGTTCTGTAAGCAGTTTAGTGTGATATTTTGGAAGTGTAACAGTAAAAATAATTAAAAGTAATATTGGTGATGCTAATTTTGTTATTGCTGGTAAAGATAGAATTTTGCATTATTGTAAGTTTTTCAACCATTTTCTTTAGCAGGTTAATCTGTTTGAAGTGCATCTTGAGACTTTCTGATTTTTAGTGAATATCTAAAGCATTACTTTTTTAGGTGGCCAGAGTAAGCATTTTGGAGACTCAGCTTGCCAGTGTCAAGCAAGAAAAAAAGTCTGTGGAGCAACAGCTACACAAATCTGCTGCTCGATGTACAATACTCCAAGAAAAGGTAAGTAGAAACACCTGAATACAAAGTACTAATTAACTTGTTAGTTTGTACAAAACTTCTGTTTTGGCAATTTGAGGTTTCATTGTGGTCTTCAAATAAAGCTTTGGGCATAGATGTTTGGCTGCTGTCTGTACCAGTTAGGTGTAGGCTTTTTGAGAAAACTGCTTTCCTTTTTAATTGACAGCTACTCAAAATTCAGAGATTGTCAAATTTAATTTGAGCTGACTTTGCCTTAGCTTCTTTGTATTACTGTATAGTTTATTTATTTTATTTTACAAATGTAAAATAAATAAAATAAAATAAATTGTCAAATTTAATTTGAGCTGACTTTGCCTTAGCTTCTTTGTATTACTGTATAGTTTAAACATGAGTAGCCATCCCTCTTCTTGGGAATTATATTTTTGCTTTGAACTGAATTACTGCCATCTAGTAATTGTGGTGTATAAAATCAAGCAGTAAATTCAGACTGTGGTATTGTAGTAAAAGCAAGTTTTCTTTTACTGCAGTAATGATATCTGTTAATTTAAATCAGATAGTAATATAGTTAAGAATGATATTGTACAGGATACAACAGATGGTACCGTCTACATGGGAGGTGTACTGTAGAGTAGGCAATTGTAATGCAGTGAATTGTAAATACTCTTCATCCACAGGCACCTGGTCTGCTGCCATGTAAGATCTCAGCTCCTGTTTCATTCTGACTGGCATCTATTGCCTTATTAAAATGAGAAGATTTCCCCTGGTGTGCCTCACAAATTAGCCCTAGTCAGAATGACTGGTACTTTAGGTCTCCTTGGAAAACATGCTGTGCCTCTTTGGTACTAATATGATCAGCAAAAAGTAAATAATAAAATCTAACATGTCAGTGTCAATCACAGTAGCACAAGGGTCAGTGTTACTGCCTCGCAGCAGGTGATTCTTAAGTTCTGTTCTGTGCTGGGTTGCCTTCTTGTAGAGCTCCCATGTATTGTGTGCATCTATATGGATGTTTGCCAGGATCTTCGGATGTTCATCGTGTTTCACTGTTGCAGTCATCATTGTAGGGTTCTTCCTGCCGGCAGGCAGTCCTCGATCGGCCAGAATCCCAAAGTCTGGGTCTGACGTCGGCTGTTCAGTCATGCTCCCTGACATCAGAGCGCTAGGAGTACAAAGCTGCCAGCCGACGCCATGTTCTCCAGTCTTTCTTGCCGTGCGGTGAAAGCAGTTTGCAAGTGCCGGTCAGCTGACTCCTGATATTTTTTCGTGCTTCAGTCCGAAGACTTACTACTTCTTCTCAAAGCTAAGTACCCCGTTGGGGAAACTTTTTTCTTGCTCCAGTCCGATGTCAGAAAAAGTTAATAATTGCATTTCTTGTGGGAAGTAAATACCTCATAAGGATTTCCATTCTTACTGTTTTCCTTGTTTAGGCCCTGACCACAACGTAGCTAGTTGTCAGTTTTGTGCTAGATTTAACCAGCGTATGATTAAGCAAAGGTACGATTTTGCTTTTCACTACTTTGGTAGGTGATTTAATTATAAAATGTCGTCAGACACGCTTCCGACTACCGGAGTTCACAAATGACGCAAGGATAAGGACAGGCCTCCGAGGTCCAAATCAGACGACGTTTTACAAGCAGAGCCAGCTACATGTTCGGCCATCGTCAGTGAGGCGCTTTCGCAGCCCCTGTCATTGGCCATTTCAGAACCGATTGCCGAAACAGACTCCCACGAGGAGCCAGCTAGGCCTTTGAGCACTCCAGCTGCAGGACCTTCGGACAATGCTCCCTTGGATGGGTCCGGAGCCGCTGTGCAGGTACCGGCTTCTAAGGGGGTTTTCAGGCTTACACAGCTTCTGATAAAGGCAAAGACAAAGGCAAAGACTCCTTTTAAATCTAATACACCAGCCCAGGCCTCTTCTGATCCGGGACCCAAATCTCAGAAACAGCTACTTAAAATGGCGGAGAACTTGCTAACCATGATTAGGGATTCACATCCCCCTCCAGACAAAAGGCCAAGGCAAGAACTGGATTATGAATCTTTTGATCAGGCATCTATTTCTTCAGTGTCTTCCTCTGAACAGGAATATACTTTCCCTCCTTATGAGGATTCTGATGCTGAGGAATCCATTCCTTCAGCTTCTCCCCCTGAGGATTTTTCTTTTGGGGAAACTTTGCATGACATGAGGGAACATTTTCACTGGGAAGGACAGGAGTACTCGGAATCTAAGAGAAGGCTTAGGGATTTCCTTCTTCTTCCCCAACACAGACACCTAGCTATTCCTCCTATTTTGGATATTGTGGATGATGCCTTTTCTGAGGCTAATTTAACTCCTGACTCCTTTCCTCCAGCTCCTGCTAAGCCCGATAGATATTACAGGGTCCCTGATTCTCACCAGTTCCTTTATAAAAATCCTACTGCTGATCCAGAAACCATTTCTCAGGGTTCTAAGGGGGTTAAGGCCGCTTCTGCTAAAAACCCTATTCCGACAGATAAGGATTCTAGAGCTTTGGAGAGATGGGGCAAAAAGTGTACACTTCTGCTACTTTATCTATTAGGGCTTTAAATTGTCAATTTCATATGCTAAAATATCAGCAATGTCTACTGTCTGTTATGAAACAAAAGCTGGGTGCCATTTCTGCATGTGCAGATAATAAGGAATTACACGATTTGATGCATGCCACTGAACAAGTGGGGAAGCATGGTTTACACTGTGGTTTTGATGCCTTGGAGGCCTCTTGCAGGGCGGCTGCCTCTGGCACAGTCATTAGAAGGCATGCTTGGTTAAAGGAACAAAACTTACCTGATCATGTGAAAGCAAAGTTACTGGATGCTCCTGTTCAGCATAATGTTTTGTTTGGGTCTAAGGCTGAAGAGGTGATAAAGAAAATGGAGGATAAGGCAAAATCCATGCAAACGGGTAAGGATTTCTTACAAGTTCAGCCCCCAAGCTTTAGCAGAAATTGGCCAACTAAAAATTGGTCCTTTCCCAGCTCGGACAGGCCTCAGAGGGATAGATAGAGGCGCTCCAGAGGTAGGGCCCAAGCACAGACCTCTTACAGACCTAGACAGTGGAGTGCTTCCACCCCCAGGGGTGGAGAGGACAGACCTCAATCTTATAGAAAACAGGCTGAATGACTCCTCCTGCATGTCTCCAGGAACTTCTCTCCTGGAAGCCCCTCTAGGAGGAAAACTCTCTCTTTTTCAACAAAATTGGACTTGCATAACCCAAGACAAGTGGGTTTTGGATGTAGTTTCAAGGGGTTACAAATTCCACTTTCATACCTTGCCAAGACCAAGTGGATGGCCAGACCTACCAAAACACCAATGGTCAGAGGCATTAAACCAGGTGGGGATCCCTCATGGCTATGAGGGCCATAGAACTGGTTCCACAATCAGAGACGGGGCAAGGCTTTTACTCAAGGCTCTTTGTAGTTCCCAGAAAGCAAAATTCATAGAGACCCATCCTGGATCTGTCAGTCTTAAACACCTTCCTGGAGATACCAAAGTTCAAAATGCTTACTCTGCAGCAGCTCCTGCCAATGTTGAGCAAAAATGCATGGATGGTGACATTGGATTTAAAGGAGGCTTACCTACACATCCCTATCAGACAGGAGTGCAGAAAATACCTCAGGTTCAAGGCCGGCTCAAAACATTACCAATTCTCTGCGCTGCCCTTTGGCTTGTCTACTGCGCCCAGGGTCTTCACCAAGTGCCTGGCACCAGTAGTAGCTTATTGCAGACTCAAGGGAATTCAAATTTACCCTTATCTGGATGACTGCCTTATTCAAGCAGACAGCAAGGATGTCTTACTCCAGCATCTGGAATTTGTTCAAAATCTTCTCAAGTACCTGGGATTCACTGTGAGCATAAAAAAGTCAAATTTGACACCCACACAACAGATAACTTTTCTGGGTGCTCTTCTAAACACAACAACCCAGATGGCATTCCTGACATCTGAAAAACAACTACAGATGGCTTCATCTTTAAAAACCTTGGCGTCAATAACTCAGCTAACTGCAAGGAAATTCCTGCAGGCTTTGGGTTACATGGCCTCCTGCATCCTTCTCATACCAAATGCAAGACTACATATGAGAAAAATACAATGGTACCTAAAAAGTGTATGGTCCCAGCACTGCCACAGTCTAGACACACAGATTGCTGTCTTGCCTTGCCTACAAAAGGAATTCCTTTGGTGGACCATGGCATGTCTTCACAACAAAGGGAAAGCCTTCAGTCTGCCTCCAGCCAGCTAAGTGTGAACCACGGATGCCTTGGATTACGCATGGGGAGCCCACTTGCAGGGAAAAGGTCTGCAAGGTTTTTGGACAGAGGATCAGAAGCTCCTACACATCAATTTAAAAAAGATGTTAGCTGTACAAAATGCCCTCTTGGCTTTCAGGGATCTTCTGCAACCAGGACAACTACTGATACGGACAGACAACACCACAGTTATGTGGTACATAAACAAGCAAGGGGGTTCACACTCCTACCCCCTTTGCAGACTAGCCATGACTCTATGGAACACAGCTCTGGCTTGCAAAGTGGATCTACAAGCTCAGTTCCTGCCAGGGAAACAAAATATTCTGGCAGACAGCCTGAGCAGGAACCTCTCAGACCCACACGAGTGGATGCTAGACATCCAAATATTCAAGATGATTACAGAAGCCTGGGGCTGCCCGGACATATATCTATTTGCATCACCCCTCAACCACCAGTTACAGATTTTTTGCACAAGGACATTTCACAAACTAGCATGGAAAGTGGATGCACTATCATTCAGTTGGAGAAACCTCTCGGGGTATGCCTTTCCGCCACTACCTCTTCTTCCACGGGTGTTATTAAAGATCAAGTAGGACAAACCCAAGATGATGATTTTACTGGCCCCAAATTGGCCTCGGCAATTCTGGTACTCAAAACTGATGAATCTATCCCATGAGCCACCTTGGATTTTACCTCAGATTCCAAATCTTTTGAACCAACACCAGGGCCAGGTTCTGCACTCTCATGTCAAAACTCTCAGCCTGGCAGCCTGGCGAATTCAGGGTCTATGATTAATCCTTTCCTTCCCAACAGGTCATGGATGTCATCTTAGAAGCCAGACGCCCTAGCACTAGAAAATTTTATGCAGGTAAATGGAAGAGATTTTGCACCTGGATGCATGCTCAGGATTCGGATCCCCTCATTCCTAATATCCCATTGATTTTATTTTACCTGACAGACATGCTACATAAGGGTTTATCCTTCTCCTCCATAAAAATACATGCCTCAGCTATCTCTGCACATTACAATACAGATCATCCAATCTTTTCCCATCCACTTCTGAAACAATATCTCAGATGAGCAAAGAATTTAAGGCCCCCTAGGACACCACCCATACCTGCCTGGGACCTCAACTATGTTCTGGAAAAACTCACTCTGCCTCCTTTTGAGCCTGCTGCCACATCTGATATTAAGTATTTATCATGGTAGACAGCTATCCTGCTGGCTTTGACTTCAGCCAGGAGAATCTTGGAGTTACAAGCACTCATGGCTGTGGAGCCTTATATTATTTTTCACCAAGATAGGGTGTCTTTAAGGACTAATCCTACTTTCATGCCTAAAGTGGTTTCCAAAGTGGCTTTAAATCAAACTATTCACCTGCCAACTTTTTTCACTAATCCACAAAATAAGGGGGAAAGGATCTTGCATTCCTTGGATGTACACAGACAACTTCATTTTTACCTGGACAGAACCAAGGATATCAGGAAAACAGAGCAACTGTTTGTTTCTTATGCAACATATTCCCAAGGCAAAGCTATTTCAAAACAGACCATTTCTAAATGGATTGCTCATGGAATCAGATTTTGTTACTCTCATCATGGAAAGCAAATCCCAGGAAAGATTAGGACTCACTTTACCAGAGCTGCTGCTACTTCAGCTGCCTTTCTCAGAGGAGTACCTACCAAAGATATTTTGGAAGTTGCAACTTGGAGTTCAGTGCATACTTTCTCTAAGCACGATAATCTCCCTCTTTACTGTAAGTCTAGGGCAGGCTTTGCTTCTGCAGTCTTGCAGGGCCTTCTAGCCACCCCTTCTACTCTAACCACCACCCTTTATCTCAGCTTTGGGATTCAACCCTACAGTGATGACTGCAACAGTGAAACACGATGAACATAGTACAGTTGTGTACACTTACCATAAATGTAGATGTTCGAGTGTCTTCACTGTTGCAGTCTGGGTTACCCTCCCTCCTGTCCCCTCTTATACTTTCATTACTGTGGTTTCCTACTTCACCCTTCTTCTGAGATGTATTTGCTTCAGGGTATGGGGTTTGTTGTATTTTACTTTTTTGTTTTACTATTGGCCTTCATTTTGACCTGACATCTGGGGCAAGAAAAACTGGAGAACATGGCGTCGGCTGGCAGCTTTGTACTCCTAGCACTCTGACGTCAGGGAGCATGACTGAACAGCCGACGCCGGACCCAGACTTTGGGATTCTGGCCGACCGAGGACTGCCTGCCGGCAGGAAGAACCCTACAGTGATGACTGCAACAGTGAAGACACTCGAACATCTACATTTATGGTAAGTGTACACAACTGTACTTTTCCTTCCATATCCTAAACGACATGCTACAGGTGTATTGACACTCCTCTAAGTTATCCAAAATGTGTGATTGCATTTTGCTGAGTGAATAATTGCATATGTGCTGTAATGGGCTGGCACCCTTTCCAGGATTAGTTTTATTACTGTGCCTTTCTTGAATGCCAGGATATGCTCAGGATCTCCTTCAGCCTTGAAAATAGATTAGCTGGGTAGTCAAAGAATGAACAAAAAGAAACATTTATGTTCAATTTACAGCAGTAATTACATTTATAATGTTCTGTACTGTGTGTATACATTTCTCTTTCACACCTAAGAGCTGTAATGTGTGTTGTATTTGCTCATTAGCTTCAGTCTTCTGAGGAATCTCTGCAGAATACTAACATTTCAGTGGCAAGGCTGAAATCTGACTTGCGGGTGGCTTGTCAGGAAAATGAGGCACTCAGACAAGAAGTGATGGCACTTCACAAACAGCTACAGAATGCCAATGAGAAGGTAATAAACTGTTTCTCCCCCTCCTTGTCTTTTCATCCCTTGTTATTGACTTTGCAATATGGTATGTGTGACTGTCTGTCTGCTCTGAATTTTTATGTTAACCATAGCATTGCAAGTCCTTCAGCTGAGACATTGGAAAGTAACTAAACCCATTTTGAAATTGTCCCTAAAGCAGCTGTAAAATGTTTTAATTACTTCCAGATTTTAAAGGCATCAGTGAGCATTTTTTTGTGCTTGTGGTTCGCTGAGTTATGTTGTTTTAATGTTTTGTTAGTGTCTACTTTTTGTGTAATCACAACAGTTTCTACTCATGTTAAAGGTTTTAGGAGCTCATTAGTGTATTGCCATGTTCTTTAGACAAGAGTGGGGCATTTTTATTTATTGTATCTTTTATCTAGTTTGAATTTATCACAACAGATACCAGCTGCTTTACAACAGACCTTGTAAGAAAACAGAGGTACTGTAAACATCCACTGTACTGTGAAAAGAAAATGCATTTTAAGAAATCCTGGTTATGCTTACAAATATGTCTTGTGTTCTTGATATATATACAGTCTCATGTTGTTCTGAGAATGCTTGGTGAAGTTCATGTTGAATGTTTTACATGTACAGAGAAGTAGCTTGTATTGCTGACTAACAAATGTGATTCCTTTTTCTAAAGCTGTAGTAACTGCAAGAAAAAAATAATACCTTTCGTTGTAGGCATTCTTGATGGTTATTAGCTGTTTAACATTTACAAAAATTAGCTCTTTAGAAAGTTTAACTTTTTATGCAAAATAACTGCACAGTATTTTAAATTAAACTAGTCAGTTATGTCTTTAAAGCATTTATTTTCAAAACATGAGAAGCCTTGTCTCTTCATTCCAATAATGGCAAGAAATTTGAGTAGTGAGATTGCTGAAAATGGACAGCATCCCTTACAGTTTAGTGTGGCTTCAGAACATACTGGATATTTTGTCACCTGAAGTACCTTTTATGTAGGTGGGAATGAAAGGACCATACTTGATTCATAAATGGGAGTTGAGGCAGCAAATCATGACTGGAGAAATGTACATATCCACTCCACAGCTTTGCTCCAGCAGTCTGGCTTTCCCTCACAGGTTCAACCAGAAGCTTTGAATGTGCTATTTGATTACCACCTTTCTCTGAGCAAGAGACTAAAGCCAAACTGGGAACTGAAATTTGGGCTGTATGCAATAGCTTTATTATTCCAAAATGTTCAGGATGTTGGCACAATAAAGTCCAAAATTGCAAATCACAAATAAATTTTCACCATCAGCAACAAATAGCCTTATTCAGTTGTCTGACTATGTCAGGAGCAATGGGGCTTCATCATCTATAAAGAATGCTCTCAATCCACCTTTCTCCAGAGAATCAGCTCACTATTGTACTGCAAGAGCCTCTCTGGCTGTGAGGTTTACTCTCTGTATACCAAGCTGGAGCTGTATAACATGAGATTCATAGGTACTCCAGCTGCTGGGGTAAAAGCACGTGTTAGAGTATGCCAACATCTCATATGGCCATCATGACAAGCCCCGCCCACCCCTCTTCTGAAGGACCTCTGTCCATATTGTGCTGGGAGGCCTTGTTTCTCCTTCATAAAATGTAAGTGGAGTTTGACCTTTCGTTACTAACAGCATTGGAAGGAACTCCCAGCTTCATGGAATAGCAAGGTAAAATCCTGATTATGACTCAGACACTCAAGATTCATTAGCAGTACTGATAATGGAGAAGCCAGATAGGGTAGGATGGAAGTGAGAGGATAATGCTGGTTTCCTGTTGTCCATCCTGCTGCAGTGCTGTCCTCTACTGGAGAGCTAGGTGCATGGCATGCAGTACTGCAGGCTGGGGATGTGTTTGACACTGCCAAGCTGTGACTATATGGCAGTCTTCATGTTGCTTAGATGGGAACTCCCACTCACAGGGGAGGTTATAGCAGATAGAAGCTGATGTCTAGTCTCTGCACAGTGAACCTGTTTTATCAGTTTGCTGCCATTTTTCAGTCTTCTAATAATGTCTGTAACCTTGGCTGTCTCAATGTCTGAAACCTGGCTTAAAACACATATATCAGACACCGAAAGCCTTCCATCAGGTTACAACATTCTTCGTAATGATAGACCCCATAAAAAAGGTGGAGGTGTAGCTTTAATTTATCGAGACTCCTTAACAATAAGTATTCATCCAAAACCTGTCCCCACGTTCAATAGTATGGAAATCCTAATAGCATCCCTTCATATAAACCCTAATAAACAACTCTGTATTGCAGCTATCTACATTCCCTCAGGTCAAAACATCCCCCATTTGGCAGAGTTCCTATCTTGGATTAACCAAAATATCTCCCAAGAAAATATTATTGTAGGAGGCACTAACATTAATTAGCAAAACCTAACCTCCAAAGCTCCCGCTACCAGCATTAACCTCCATAGTTTCACACAACTCATCACAGAGCCTGCATGTGCTTTAAGTACCTGAGAAGAATCTGCATTAGATTGGATTCTAGTATTTCACCCCCCACTACTACGACTCCAATACTGGCACCCTCCCAAACACTTTGTGACCACCTACCTGCTTACACCCATGGAACCCAAATATAAATCCCCACACCTCACACATACAAATCTACCAGGAGCCTTGCCCACTTTGATCAAAACATATTTATCAATACCCTGCAAGCTCAAAACTGAACCCCAATAAAAACACTGCCTCTGGATGACGCTGTAGATTTCAGTAACGTCCTTCTTAGTACATTAAATAGCTTAGCACCTCTTCATACAAAACAAACAAAACCTAACCTTGCCCCCTGGCTAACAAAACAAACTAAACAAACCCTCCTGTCTAGAGACAAAGCCTGGAAAATATAGAAAAAAAGTAGAACTCCAGCAAATTAATAAAATTATAAACAACTTCGAAGTACTGCAAAAAAACTTACCATAACTGATAAAATCTATTTCTCCTCACAACTATCCTTCCAAAGTAATAATCCAAAAAAGTTCTGGAACTCTGTATCCTCCCTGCTTAATCCTAGTAACATTCAAAATCCATCACCCTCTTCCGTCAAAGACCCTCACCAGATAGCACAAATATTTAATACCCATTT
This sequence comes from Protopterus annectens, assembly GCF_019279795.1. Taxonomy (NCBI): domain Eukaryota; kingdom Metazoa; phylum Chordata; order Ceratodontiformes; family Protopteridae; genus Protopterus; species Protopterus annectens. The sequence continues at coordinate 629,087,098 of NC_056737.1, read as the reverse complement.
CATTGACACCATTCAAAAGTCAAGGATTCATCTACAGAAAGCAACCCTAACTCCCAAAATACCAAAAAAATAGACCCTATATCTACCTCTATGCACACCATGGTTCCCTCTAACAATAACCCGCCCAGTCCTGCTTTCTCACTACAACCAGTACCCACGTCCCTAATTCTAAAATTGCTAACCAAACTAAAGCCCTGCTTATTCTCCACTGATAACTTACCACCTGAATACTTGCAACTTGCTGTCAAGGCTATAGCTTACCCTGTAAGTATTCATGTTAAGTTGTCTATCTCGCCTTCATTCTTGCTGGATGGGTTCGGAGCCGATCCTCGGCTCCGACTCGGCCAATACTAAAGCTCGAGAGCTAATTCCACCGGCTCGAGGCTCCCCTATATCCCACAATGCTAGGCGGTAACTACTCAGATCTCGTTTGCCGCTTAGCTGACGAGGTGCTTTTCTACTGGCTCTGGCAGGTTAGTGGAAAATATTTTCTATTTTCAGAAATCTTTAGACCCCTATTATTTACCTTAGTATAACTTTTAGTTTTAATTCTCTATTTCATTAGATCGACCCTCTTTTGCCCATAATCCCTTCCTTTATTCCCCTTTAACATTAGGCCTTAGGCCCCTTCCCCTCCTTCTCCTAGTCCTTTAGTGTGACTGGAAATTAATATTTTTTTCTTAAAGCCCTGTGTGTGTGTGAGTGTTTCTTACTTAGGCCTTTAGTATGTCTAACGACTCCAAGGTCTCAGGCTTCAAGAAGTGTGACTCGTACCATCAGAAAATGTCTCTGACAGACGGTCACACTTCTTGTGTGTATTGCCTGGGACCTTTGCACCTGCAGGACTCATGTGCTGTGTGCCATGGTTTCAGCCCTAGAGTCCTGCAGGAACGCAAAAATAAATTGATTTTGCGTGGCTTGTTAAAGCCTGAAGGCCCCCCGACCCAGTCTGTGTCGGGGAAGCCTTCTAAGACTTCCAGACAGTCGGCTCCAGCTTATGAGCCGTCCTCTGGAAGCATCAAAACTGCTTCGACATCGGCTCCGACTGGAGCCGATGTTTCCAAGCCTCATACTGTTACCTCTGCTCTGGCTGGAGCGGAGGCTGATAAGACTCAATTGGCTCAGATACTCTTATCAGAGCAACCTTCGAGGAAGAGGTCTAGGTCCCCCTCCATCGGCTCCGTTCACTCGGCACCGGGATCCCCTCTTCATTCAGAATGGAGCCATAGATCGCATTCCTCACGGTCTTCCAGGCTATCTGACCACGATTTACAAAGGGTAGTGAGTAGACTTCTCAAGTCCGAGGCACTGGCCCAAATGCTGCATAGCCCGACTCAACAGTCAGCGGCTATTTCCATCCCTCAATGTGTTCCTCCTCCGACTCCTTTGAGCTCGGAGCTGGGGCTCATCGGAGCCATGACTGTCGGCGCGTCGGAACTGATACCTTCCTTTTCGGCTCCGTCGTCTGCTCCGATCTCCTCTTTGGAGGGATCTCGGTGCCGAGCTTCCCTCATCGGCTCCGAGGGGGCGAGTGTCATCGGACCCTTGTCCGACCCCGCTCTCCCTCTTGGGGCTTCAGCGCTGGTGAGTTTGGCTCCGACATCGGCCTCGGAGCCATCCCTGTCGGTGCCGGGGGGGGTCCTTTTCTCTTCGGAGCGGGGACCTCCGGCCTTGCCCGATGGGGGTGCCTTCGAGGTCATGCGGAGCGTGCTAAAACCAGTGTCTGCCCCACAGTCGGCTCCATCAGCCCTTCCATCTTCAGTGCCTGCAGTGATTTCTACCCACCCCCCTTGCATCAGACCACAGAGAGCCAACTCCTCAAGTTTCCCCATTGGGAATTTCCTCCTCTTCCGAGGCCTCTCGTGACCCGGTAGGAGAACCCCCTAGGAAGAGGCAGTGTAAGAGGCAGCACATTGACTCCCCTGAGTCTATCACCTCTGACACTGACTTAGAGGAATCTGAAGGTTCCCCTCGATCCCCCTCTGAGGATGTCTCCTTTGCTGACATCCTTGAGATCCTGAAACAGAGGGGTAACTGGCCAGCCCTTAACCCTTCAGAGGATGAGTCAGTGTACCTTGAGGTGTTCGGCTCTCGCCCTTCCACCTCCTGGGTGTCCCCTCCTTTTGACCCCCTTATGGAAGTGGTGGCAAGGAAGGCCTGCACGGCCCCTGATTCAGTGGAACCCACCCCAAGGAGGCAGTCAAAGTTTATTACTGCCCCTAAAGATAAAGACTTTTTATCTAAAGGTGTCCCCGTCGATGCCATGGTGGTGGCCGCGGCCACTAAAAAGGAGTTAGCCGATTCTTCGGTACCTGTCCATCCTCCTAATAAGGAATCTAGGACCATGGACAGGTACGGTAAGCGGATGTTCTCATAAGCGACCTTTTCCATGCGGTCGCTGAACTACTTATGTCACTTCACTCATCTCCAGAGAGATTTACTCAAGGATATGGGTGAAGCGATAAAGGATCCAACAGCTGAGGGGTTTCAAGACAGAATGAACTCCCAGTTGGCAACCCTGAACTCCATCGTTAACTCCTCCATGCGGCTCATCTCATATGCTGCGGATGGAGCGAGTAGAGCCGCAGGCACAGGCGTTGCCTTACGACGTCACGCCTGGATACGGCTGTGCAACTTTGCGGACCCTTTCAAGGCGTCCTTCACCAATTCCCCCTTTGATGGATCATCCTTGTTTGGTCCTCAGGTGAAGGATACATTGACTAGGTGCGAGGTGGAAGGTAAGACTCTGTCTGCCATGGGAGTCCGTTTTTCTACCCCTTCTAGGCCTTATCCCAAAGGTCAGAGGGGAGGGAAAATGTGGTTCCACAAACAAACCCAGGGAGTCTCATCCGACGCACAAGGTCGATTCCCCTCTAGAGGCAGAGGGGGGAATAACAATAGACGCCGCCCTAGAGGCAGAGGAGGTCTGCAAAACCAGGGTAGCAGAGAAACTTTCTCTGATAAACCCTTTCAGCATCCCTGAGGAGCTGCCCGGCTGTAATCCTTCGGAGGCAGTCGGGGGAAGATTATCCCTGTACCCAAAAGCCTGGCTTTCCCTTACACAAGACAAATGGGTACAGTCGATCATATCAGAGGGTTACAAAATTCCCTTTATTCACATTCCATCCCAATCCAAAGGATCCCTTCCAGACGTTCCACCCAGTCTAAGGGAACAAGCAGCACTAGAAATTTCAAAGCTGCTATCAAAAAGAGCTATCCAATCAGTCCCAGCAGACCAACAAGGATCCGGAATCTACTCCAAATTCTTTTTGGTACCAAAAAAAACAGGGGACTGGAGACCCATACTGGATCTCAGCAACTTAAACAAGTATGTCAGGAAAACAAAATTCCGGATGGTCACGCTATAGTCCATTCTACCCTTCTTGGGTCAGGACAATTGGATGTGCTCGATAGATCTTCAGGACGCGTACTACCATATCAAGATGAACAGACGCTCCAGGAGATTTCTCCACTTCAGGCTGGGAGCCAGTCACTACCAGTTCAGAGCCCTGCCCTTTGGTCTCACTACAGCCCCCCTAGTGTTTACCAAATGCATGGCAGTGGTCGCGGCTCACTTGAGACGTCAAGGATTCCAGGTGTTTCCATATTTAGACGACTGGCTCCTTACTGCCACCACCAGACATCAACTACTTCTATCCAGAGACTTCACTATCCAAACTTGCCAAGCTCTAGGCATTTCAATAAATTTCGAAAACTCTGCCTTGTCGCCTTGTCAATCTATTACCTTTATAGGCGCCACCTTAGACACACTCAATCTTTCAGCCAGACTTACAGAGCAAAGAGCGTCAGACATCCGCAAGCAAGTTTACCTTCTCTTACAATGCAACAAAGTCAGAGCCAGACTAGTTTTGAAGGTATTAGGACTCATGGCAGCAGCTATCCCCCTTCTCCCCTTAGCTCGCTTCCACATGAGGATCCTCCAATGGATGCTGTTTACTCAATGGTCCTTCCAACAGCTCCCGATGTCCCACACCATATTGATAACTCAATCATGCAAGAATCAACTGTCTTGGTGGATCACATCACCTCAGGTTCTCCAAGGAAGACCCTTCACTCACCCCCCCCCCCAGTCGCCATGTTGACAACAGACGCCTCCCTGATCGGGGGGGGGGGCATTATCAGGGCAGGACAGTCCAGGGCACGTGGCAACCTTTCGAGTGCCACTTGCACATAAATGTCTTAGAGATGAGAGCAGTGCGTTTAGCGTTGCAAGCCCTTCACGACTCTCTTCCCACAGGGACTATTGCAATTCAGACGAACAACATGTCCGTAGTGTGGTACATCAACAAATAAGGTGGAACCAGATCATACCCCTTATGTCGAGAGGCACTCAGACTTTGGCAATGGGCGATCTCTTCTCAGCGTTTTCTGGTAGCAACGCACATTCCCGGGAAGTCCAACGTAATTGCAGACAAGTTGAGCAGGGCAATTCTCATGCCCCACGAGTGGTCTCTGAAGAAATCAGTACTGGAAGAAGTGTTCCAAAGATGGGGCCAGCCTTTCTGCGATCTTTTTGCTACTCCCCAAAACAGCAAGTGTCACGACTTCTTCACTCTCTTCCCGTTACCAGGCCATCCCACCAGGGACGCTGTAGTCCACGATTGGCTCCGGGGACTTCTGTATGCTTTTCCCCCTTTTCCACTGATAACTCAACTAATTCAGAAAGCCATCGCTTTGAGAGTGACAATGATCCTCATTGCCCCCTACTGGCCTCAACAGATATGGTTTCCGTTCCTTCATCGTTACCTTTTGGAGCAGCCTTGGCATCTGGACCCAGTGCCAGATCTGTTGACCCACCAATCGGGCCAGCTGCACCAATCTCTTCATTCTCTCAACCTCACAGCGTGGTTTCTCTGATTCCAACCTTAGCCAGGCTTCCCTTAATATCTCGCTCGGTCTGAGATATCTTGATAGCCTCTCATAAATCTTCTACCCGGAAGATTTATAATAGCAAATGGAAACACTTCTCCTTTTGGGCAACATCAAAAAATATAGATCCCTTCACTGCACCTATCCAGTCTATTCTAGACTTTCTAGCAGAACTCTTTCATTTAGGCTCTTCTTCATCTACCATTTGAGTTCAACTGGCTGCTATATGTAATTATCATGTAGGTGTCTCGGAGTCTAGCACCATGGCTCACAAGCTCTGCAAAGCCTTTTTAAGGGGCGTTTTTCTTCTCAAACCTCCAATCAAAGATCCCCCGCCTCAATGGGACCTGAACTTGGTTCTGGCATTCTTAATCCTTCCCCCTTTCGAACCAGCGGCTTCATGTTCTCTGAAGTTGCTTTTATGGAAGACACTTTTTCTGGTAGCCATAACTTCAGCGAGAAGGATATCTGAACTCCATGCTCTGTGCAGTCGTCCTCCTTACTTAGTTCATAGGTTCATACTAGGCTATCTGCCCTAGGGCATTTATAAGCCTAGCCAGAATGTGTTTGGCTTTCGCCACCCATTTTAAATTTATTTTGCTATGCCCTTTTTCGAGGTTAGTATACTGTGCCTCTGTCTAACAGTGACACAGAAGTGATACCCGGGGTAAACCTACGATCTCCAATCCACACATCAAGATTCCTCTTGAAGAGAGTCAATGAGGGACTCTGCCTAACCTGGACTGGGATTTTATTCCAGAGTGAGGGGAGCCTCTGGGTTATGAATCTGTCCCTCCAGCATGTCCTATTTATTTCAATGCTGAGGTTCAAGTCTCTCGAGTGCTTAGCTCGATGGGATTTGGATTTTCTGAGGTGCAGCGTGTCCATTAATTCTGGGTTGGACATGGCTTTATACATCAGGCACAGATCGCCTCTGAACAGGCGGTATGCCACTGAGTAGAGCTGGAGTTTCTTTAACCGGGCAGCATATGGCATCTGTTTGAGCCCTTTGATCTTCTTGGTGAGGCACTTTTGGGGTCTTTCCAGTTGCTGCAGGTGTCTGGTAAGGTACATCCCAAAAGGGGCATTGTACTCAATTATGGGCCTGATGAGGGATGAGTAAAGAGGCACGATGACCTCCCCTGATCTAGATGTGAATCCCTTCATGATTAGGTGGGCTATATAAAATGTTTTTCAAACCACTTTGGCCACGTGGTTGTCAAATGAGAGATTGCTATCAACTTGGGTTCCCAGGTCCCTAATTACTTCTTCTGTACTTAATGGATTACCACCTATGTGGTAATTTGTGGGCACTTTGTTTTTGCCAAAGGGGATGACTATACACTTTTGGCATTTAGCTTGAGGCCATGGCTCTGGCACCAGTTGTCTGTTTCTATGAGGCCCTTTTGGAAGATGCTTGTGTCGGCTGGAGAGTCGATTATGGCGCCCAGTTTGCAGTCATCTGCGAACTTGGTCAGCCACAGTCCTTCCGTGTTGGCCTGTACCTCCGAGAAATATATACCGAACAAGAGAGGTCCCAGGACTGAGCCTTGTGGGACACCACTTGTAACTGGTTTGGAGTCTGACATGGCTCCAGCAATTCTAACCATGTGGGTTCTGTCCTTGAGCCAGTTTGCAATCCATCTAGTGACATAAGGGTTTATATTTAAGCTGGTGAGCTCATCTATAATGCCCGAGTGGGGTATTGTATCGAAGGCTTTTGCGAGGTCCAGGTAGGCTGTGTGGATGACCTTCCCCTCGTCAATGGCCTTGGTGACTGTTTCAAAGAAATCAACCAGATTTAAGAGGCAGGATATGCCCTTAACAAAGCTGAACTGGGTAGGATCCAGTGTTTCTAGGTCCCCAATATCTTTATTTATGAGGTCCATGATGATCCTTTCCATAGCTTTGCAGACCAAGCTAGTCAGGCTTATGGGGCAATAGTTTCCAGGATCCGTAGAGGCACCACCTTTATGGAGAGGGACCACTGTTGCTGTACGCCACTCTTTGGGCACATATCCTGTAGTAAGGCTGAGATTGAACAGTAGTTTTATGTTTGGGTTTAGCTCTTCTTGGAGTTCATGTAGGACGCAGCCCGGGACACCATCTGGTCCCATTGATGCTGTGTTTTTTGCTTTGGAGAGGGCGGCTCTTACCTGAGCATCTGAGATGTCAGGGGGGCAGCACTCTGCTGGGATAGATATTTGCCCTTTTGGTGGGGAGGGGGGGGAGTTTGCGCTGAGCCTGTCAGCTAGGATGTTGGCAATGTCTGTGGGTTCAGTGTATTTTTTGTCATTTTGGACTAATTCTGAGCATATCTGGGAATTACCACCCAGGTTCCTAACATAACTAAAGAGAAAGCCTTGTGATTATCCTTAGTGTCCTGTGCAATTTTTCTCTCGAAGCTGGCCTTAGACAATTGTATGTGTGCCTGTAGTTTTTTGCTAATACTGATCAGTGATGCCTTCCCTTTTTGGGATTTTGCTCTATCATTTAGTAGCTTCCTCCTTCTATTGTATAGTTTGTTTATGGCTGGGGTCCATCAGACAGGACGTCTGCCTTTGGAGGATTGGGTCTTGGTTTTATTTGGGATCGCATGATCCATGCATTCCTGAAGGTGTTCATAGAATGCGTTTATAAAGGATTCTGTGGTCTGGGCCATATTTTCCACAGGCCCGGGGGCTTTGAAGGATTCCACCTCAGTTTTGAGGAGTGTGAAATTTGCTTTAGAGAAGTTTTTCACTGTGGTTTTCTGGGCAGGGGGTGGGATCAGGATGTGAATATCCAGTGAGATTAGTTTATGGTCTGATCTTACCAGTGAGGGATACACTTCTGGTCTGGAGCATAGAGTCCCCATGTTGGCGATGATCAGGTCCAGTATGTTTTCCCCTCTTGTGGGAGTGGTAACAAATTGTTCCATAGCATTTGAGTTTATAAATTCTAGGAACCTTTGGGCTAGGGTGTTGGAGCTAGAGTAATGCTCCCAGTCTATGTTTGGGTAGTTGAAGTCACCCAATATAATGGTGTTTGGAGAGACCTTCATATTTTCCAGTGTTCTCAGGAAGGCCGAGTGGGGTTCCTGTGTTTGGGAGGGTGGTCTGTAGCAGGTTATAAACTGGAAGGCAGTTTTACCCACTGTTAGTTGCACATGGATAGTCTCTGATGCTTCGTGCTTTGCCACCAACCTGGAGATGTGGGTATCTTTGGTGAATATCGATACTACCCCTCCTTTTGTGGTTCAGTCCAAGTTTTGGGGCCGAAAAGCATGGTATGAGGTATAACCTGGTAGTGCTGGGGCGCTCTTGGGAGCCCTGAACCAGGTTTCTGTTACTGCACAGATATCGATGTTCTCCATGCTAAGGAGAGTTTTGAGTGCGTGCATCTTGAGGTTTAGACTTCTGGCGTTGAGTAGCATTACTCTTAGTTTCTTATCCCTTGTGATACTTATGGAGGTGGGTTTGTCTTTTGAGCCTTGCCTAAAAAAGGCACTATGGGGGTAGCAAGAGCCTTTGCCAATATCCGAAAGCCCAGGGGTGACAGATGCAAGCCGTCCCTAGCGAAGCATCGTGGCTTGTCAAGCATATCATCCCAAGCTGACAGGCATTGGATCCCCTTTGAATGACACCATTACTTAAGCCAATTGTTGAAATTGATCATCTTGTCTTCATATTGTGGCATCATTTTTGGTGAGGGTAAGATGCTACTCAAGGTCAGGGTCATACCGGCCTGGGCTACATGCTCACAGAGCTCCTTTATGTCTCTTTTCATGTAGTCCAGGGAGGTACGTCTCAGGTCATTCACACCAGCATGGACAATGACTGAGTCATATTTGTACTTGCCTTGGAGTGACCTGAGTGCTTGTGTTATGTGGCGGATCCTAGCGCCCGACAGGCTGCTCACCGTGACCCTCTCCTTGTTCAGCCTGGTGAGCGGGACGTCAGTGTGCCTGACGATAGAGTCACCTATTACAAGTGTATCAGGTGTGTTGTTTAGTCTTAAGGGCTGTGACTGTTCGGCACACTGGCTTTGTGAGATATGTGTTGCACTTGTTTTGTTTTGGGGTAGCGGCTGCTTGGGTGTCTGCTTTGGAGGTCTCTGCTGCTTCGGCAGATCTTTATTTAGAGCCTCCGAGTATGTTTTTGTGTGATTATGTGTTTGGTTTGCTGTCGTGGTAGGTCTATGTGAGACTGGAATTGTAGTGAGTGTGGTTTCCTTCTCCTCCTGACTGGTTATGCCAATACTGAGTTGAGAGAGCTTAGCCTCCAGTTTGGCTATATGGTTGCATCTCTCACATGTGTTGGAATTTGTTGGGAGGAGGAGAGGGTTGTCTGTGTACATGAGGCAGTTGTAACATTGCCTCAAGATTCCCAGATTCACCAGCTGGACCGGAGAGGAGATTGACGACTCACTTTGGACATGCTAGAATAATATTGGGAATTCCTTAATAATTGAAAACCAGGATCAGTGGGGAGTGAGGGTGTAGTGCTTTTAATTTTTAGTGCTGACTTATATAATTGCTTTAGTGAGCAAGTGCCAGGTAACTTAAGTGCAATATGTTACAGGTAACTTATATGCAAAAACGACAAACAGTAACTTTCTTTCAAGTGAGACAAGGAAATAAGTACAGTAAGCAATGCAGATATCACTAGTGATCCACAGAAGCGCTGGGAAGCCGCGTATTAGGTGGAATTAGCATTCCAGGGAAATAACAAGCAAACAAACAACAAGCATATAAACAAAGCTAGATTCAGCAGGCCTGGATCTAGTCTATGCTACAGCAAACAAGGTGTACCAATTTCAGTAAGATACAGTTCAAATATTCAGGCACTATAAACCTTTAACCAGAAATTCCCAGCTCAGAAGGGCAGAGTCCAGCCTCTTCTCCCACAAGAGTGCAGACCACAAACCTTCTTAATGTAAAATAACTGGCCTGAAGCCCACGTGCTTAAACCAGAACTAATACACTTTAAGAATAACAGACACTGGGCTCTCAATCAGCAGTTCCCAACTTAGAAGGATGAAAGCTACCTGTCCTGCACCACAGTGCATGCCACAAACCTTCCTAATGTATAACAACTGGTCTGAAGCCCAAGTGCTTAATCCAAAAGACTTAGAATGATAGCTACACTTTAATCAAGTTACTACCAAGCAGTAATAATTACAATTGAATACTTTAGAGAATGCCTGGATTAGTGCTCAAGTTACACAAACAAAGCTAGATCCAGCAGGCCCGAATCCATTCTATGCCACAGCAAACAAGGCGCACCAACTTCAGTAAGAAGCAGTTCAGATATGCATGCACTATAAACCTTTAACCAGAAATTCCCAGCTCATAAGGGCAGAGTCCAGCCTCTCCTCTTTATTGTTTGTTCTTCTGGCATCGTCTTTTCAGGGCTCAGCCCATCTCTCTCTCTCTCTCACTCTCTCTCTCTGTTTGCAAGAAAACTCTGAAAGGCTTGGCACCAAAACCTGTATTTTTAATCAGCTCAGCTTGAGCTGCCTGACAAATTGCCCACATAGAAGGTACCCTAAAGCTTTGCAAATTGGCTAGCTCTTATATCCTTAACAGGGTATAACTCATATAGCTAAGGTTAGTGTACCAGTGATGATTCAAACATCTGCTGTTATGGTAGTTGTACTTAACATAACTGTACTTTGCTGTTTCATTAGAATAAGTAATTAGTGTCATTTTATGGGTGGAATGAAAGTTAGTAAATATTGGCAATGCACAGAGAAGTGATGGAAGGAAGTGGGTTTTTGCTGTAGTTTTCCTGGAAGTGTAAGATATGTGGTGTGGCTCTCTACACCAACACTAGCTTCTGATGGGTTGTTTAGGTCACCTGTTGAATGTTTAGGTCATACTCTGTTGTCTATTGCAACTCCTAGAAGTTTGGAATGAGGTACTATTTCTATGGTAGTGGTGGGGTACTATTTCTATGGTGGTGTGTGGTAATAGTGAATGCATATTTATGGATGGAGCATTGTCTGCCACTGACTAGTGCATTAGCTTGGTTTCCTCAACATTTAGGAGTAAATGTGCATTTCAGACATGTTTAAACGGAGAAACAATATTCCTGAGTGACTTCCTGTAATTTCTAAAGACTTGGAGCTGAACACATGAGAGTAGTATCATCTGTGGCATGTTTTGAGGTAGTGTAGAGGTTATGAAATGTTAGCCAGTAGTGGACCTAAGAGTGATTCTTAAGGAACTTAAGTGACTGATAGGAAGGGTGAAAATATGGTGCCGTTTTACAGCCTGCATTTTGCTGAAGAGAGAGCTCAGGACCCAAGGGGGGTGGGGTCCTAAGTAGGAGATTTTTGTTAGTATTTTTTCACGGGAGATGGTGTTGAATGCCTTGTATAAATTAAAAAAGAAAAAAGTCAGAAGCTAAGCAGAATCTATCCTGATTAGCATATGGATGGGAAACCATTTGGATTTTAACACTGTTTTTGTGGAAAAGGCAACCAAGATCTATGATTGGTTCTGTTTTCTGATTGGTAAAAAAAAGCCACTAAAATCTATTGATTGGCTTGTTTTTAGTGTATAATGATTGGTCCTGATATCAGGAAATGATATATTTATAACTAATTTAATTATTGTATTTCATTGGGTACATGTGCTTTGAATGGTAGTTGTTTGGTTGTGTACGTTTTTTGGCACAAAGCCTATAGAGTATTTAAATGTCGTGGAAACATTTTGTAATAAGATTTTGAGGAAGTTTTCTGGTGAATATATTAAAGAACAAAAGCGCTTCATCTTAGATTGACTCTCGTGGTTTGTTCTTTGGAACTTATTTTGTTTCGTTTCTGTTTTGTTCCATGCTGTTTTTCGTTGGATTGAAGTTTTGCAGAAGCCCTTTTTTTTCTGTGAGTGGTGGGGGCTGGTTGAGAAAGCCATACTTCTGATCCTAAGCACTTTGTTCTGAGAGACTAGGGTGACTGTAATGGGACTTGGAAAAACAAACAAAAAAAAAAACTAGGAACTTTTGTAGTTTGGAAGTTATGTAGACAAGTAGTGAGTGAAGAACATGGGCATCCACTTTTTAAAGTGATGTTCTCCAGCTGGGTATGCTCCTCACATTAAAAGTCAGTGCAGCAGTTATTAAAGTAGACTAATATATAGTGCACACAATTAAGACATTTATACACTGCTGCTTACAATACCGAGACATGCACAGTCCTTGTGTGTGCAGGTGGGCACCAAATTATTCCACTGGGTCTTGCATTTGCAGAATGCTTGGCTAGTTAAGAGTTCTATGCTCACCCTGTGGTTTTGCCTACAGGTGTAGGATAAACAAATTGTGATTGATTCAGTCAGTAGAAATGTTTTGGGCCAGGAGAACTGCTCTTGATGCTTTGCTCTGTCCAAATATCATAACCTCTTTTCCACCTAATTTTTCATTGTATATTCAACAAGTATGTGAGGTCTTTCCATACAGTACGGTTCTCTTATTCCACCTTGCAGTTTAGTAGTACTCCACTCCAGGCTTGCTACCATCTTCCTGTCTACCTCTTTGTATTTTAGAAGTGTATTTATACCAGATGTGCCTTTAACAGTGTCCATTTGAATGAACTTCAGACATTGCATGGCTTCAACCCCAGGCTCTGAACCACATTCTAGATTCACATGTTACTTCAGCCATACCCTGCTGTTCTATTATGTCTGTAAGTGGAAGTGGTTCCTCTTTGGACATAGAGGTACTCCTTGCTTATTAATTTGGGCATCTTGAAGATTATCCTGACCTGTCATGTACCTGTATATCTTGAGCATCTGTTATGTCATGCTACTGTCACATGTCAGTTATTTCTGCCCTTTATGACCTTATGAAAGACAGGTGTCTGCTCCACACCTCCTGGTGAAGCAGCTCCTTAGCTGAGTGCCACACCTCAGTCTTCCTCTGAACAAATCATTTTCTTTGTGTGACCCAAACTTCATGATTAGCAGCTTCACCCATCTATTGTGTAACCCTGGTATCATGGAGGCACTGAAGTTAATTTTTTTAAACCTTTTTTTTCTAGAGCGTCTCTTGTCATATGGGGACTTGGGTCATCATGGGTAAGATCTTTTACAGAAAGTGTCTTAGAGCTACCCACATTTCCTCCAAAAATATTGTTGTTCATGAACTGGTCCATTCAGCTACCTTTTTTTCTGTGCCAGGGCTAAGACTACTGGGGCTGGGGCGAGAACTCTTTACATTTATGAATGCTCACTGTTAGTTCAGGGTTACATGATACAAGTTGAGAATTTCCTTAAGACACATTTGTTCACCTACTTTGCACCAAGGAGGGAAGGTCTCACAGTTGCCAAGCATGTATCTGCATTATCACGTTTGAGAAGAAGGTAAAGCATGCACCGGTGAATGCTGGTATCTTCCACTAAGCCAACAATGTTGAGGTTGTACAGTGATGATCCCTATCAAGGAGTTATTGCTTCCAGTACTGGAGGGGTATTGAAAGATAAACAAGACCCTATTAAGTAGACATGCATTGAAGATGAAGGTTTATGATAGAAACAATATATGTTGAGTTTTCATTCCAAGAATGAATGTTTCAAATTTTGCAGATTGTTTTCAAATGTGTTAGGAAGGTGTTTCTGCCTCTTTGTAGTGCTGCAATGCATATGTCTTCAAGTTTTTCCACGTTTTCTGATATCTTACTTTCTGAATACTCTTCAGAATAAAGTATTGGAGATGACAATTAATTCACCTGGGTTCCAGAACAAGCAAAAGGGGCAGTACTGGGATGAGCTATCCCGACTGATGCAACAAGAGCAGCAGTTACTGAGGCAAGAGAATGACAGGCTGCAGAAGGAACTGCGGGACACCAAAGGAGAGTTAACTCACACCCGTGAAAAGGTAGGGTAATGTTACTCCTTGAATGACTGATAAGCTTTGCATTTGTTATTGCTGTATTCACTGGGGACCAGTGTCGCAGATCATTTGAATGTGTACATCATTCTTTGCATTGTCACTGGGATATCTTGTTACTAATGGCCATCTAGCATTATGGTAAAGCATGTGTCCTGGGTAGGCCTGTGGATACAGGGACAAGGTGACCACTTAGACTATGGGAGGATGACATAATGGTTAAGGTGTTTACCTTAAAGACACAAGGTGCAGGGTTTGATTCTCACACGGGGTAACTGGCTAGGCTTCAAATGGCCCAAAAGGGCAGTTAGCCTAGTACTAACCTATGAACCAACACAATTGAAAGAATGACAGTTAGGATAAGTGTAGAATGAGTTTGAGTGGTTATGGCCAGCTTACCTTAAAGTGTTATCACTGTCATTCCAACAGATCCTCTGGTGGGGAAAGGAGGGGCTGCATAAGGAAATGTGTAAGTAATAGGGATGTTGTAACAGATGCAGGCTTCACATGCATGGTCAAGAAGGGAATATGTGTAGAGCAGTGACATATGTGAGGCAGGTGATGCAGGTCTTGGAGCAGAATAAAAACACACTTAAAATGTCTTTGGAAGGGGGGTTTGAATTATTAGGTGCCATTTCCCATGAATTACAGTTTAGGAAATATTTTCCACCTCAGTTAATGGAATCATGTTGCAGGGGGAATACTCCAGACACTGTAGTAACTGTTTAACAGATTTCCTCACCGAATTGCATGGCGTGGTTGCTGTAATTGGAAGGGCTGTAAAGGGTTTCACAAGGTTTGGAATAAGAATGCTGAGGAGAGCTTGGTGACCTGGGGAGTCATGTAAGCCCAGCTGCAGACCAAAACTTATGTCAAGCCCACCACCACCAGCAAAGCAAAGAGCTGGTGCCAGTGCCAGAAATATCTTGGTGGTACTTCTGAATAAGAGAATACTTGTTGCTCTGGGAGGCTGTTCCTAATGCTTTTATCGTTCCAGAATATAAAAGAAGTGTGTGTGTGTCACTGGTCCAGGATAAATCTGGAAAATAGGCTAGGCAGAGAAAGTTCGAGTTATGTACAATGTAAATTACATAGTATCCCTCTGCCACTAGGCAGTTCTTTTGTTCTCAAAAAAATTGTACTCAACCAACAAACCTTTTAAAAATCATCTTTATCAAGAAGACTTTCTAAACAAACCTTGAAAATAGTGTAAAGTTACTCATTAATGTGAACTCTTTCTCATCATTGTAGAATCTGTCCTGTTTTTAAGTTTTCATTTAAATGCCTATCAAAAACCATACCCATCTGTAAGATACCCCAATTCATGACTCACAGAGTCCCATTATATTTGTCTGTGGATCCATTTTGCTAAACTGAGTTCTTGGTGACCTGCACTGATATCAGCCACTTCCAGGTCCTCAGACAAAATGGCACTGAACTGATGACAATGGAATTTTTTATTCATTCCAAAAAAGTATAAATAGATAGGTAAACTGTGTTTTGTTACATAGTTGCAAGTAACTTTTATTTGTTCAAAAGGAACTGTAACAGTGCGATGCAATCAATATATCTTCGATTGTGTGACTTAAAAAACGTCTTTCACAAAGATGGAATGAACAGGTGGTGTACATAAAAAACTAGGAATTAACAAGAGAAGTGTAAGTACTTGACACATAACACATGTTTCTGTGGAAATTCACAATCTCCTTACAGATGAAGAATTTTGCACAAATGGTGATAAACCACTTTGGAAGAATTCATTTTTCCAGATTTCAGAAGTATGTGAAATCTTCTTACCAAAGGACATTGTACTCGTTCCCTGAATCTTCCTGCAGAATGACAGGAAGGGAAAGTGATGTCAGTGAAAGATGTCCTCAAAAAACTCAGACAATGCCAAAATGATGTGGTACATCAACAAAAAGGGATAAACTTGTATATACTGTACAGACCGGCAGTACAAGGTCCATTCTTTTGCTTTGTCAGCCTGCCTTGAAGCAGACTCTACTCTGTACTCAGAGCTTTCAGCGAAACAGTTTCTGTTGCATATTGGACCTCCAACAAAGGAAATGTCCCCACTATGGGACTTCAGCTGTGTTTTAGAAAAGCTAAGCCTAGCCTCTTTTGAGCCAGTTGCTTCTGCCCCCTACAGATTTTATCTAAAATTATTTTCTTGGTGGCAGTCAGTTCTACCAGTAGGGTCTCAAAGTTTCAAGCTTTAATGCACAGGTAATCTGTTTTAGTTTTTTACCAGGAGAAGGGTATTCATTTGCATAAATCCTCCTTTCATGCTAAAAGTAGTGATAGCCTGAGTAAAGCCTTTCATTTACTGTTGTTTTTTTGAAGCCTCAAAGCGAAAGAGAGAGAGATCTGTACATTTTGTGGATGTACAGAGACCGCTTAGAATTTACCTGGACAATTTATTTTATCTTTTATTTATTTTGACATTTTGTTGACTGTTATTCTGACTGGGCAGATGCCATTTTTCAGTGGAGGCCCAAGGAGAAAAGCTCCAAAAGATACATAATAAAATATGACAAAATAAGTTAAGTATAACAGTAATCACATTCAGTTACATACAAATATATAAACAAGAAGTATGCTCAGGATAAAATGTAACATCTTTCAGGGCAGAGAGTTGGATAGTGTAGACTATTTTTTGGAATAAATGCAAGGTAAAGTAATGGAAGGTAACAAATGGCATGGAAAAGAATTGAAGGAAGGAGGGGTTAGTTGTAGCAGTGGGGAGAGGTAGATTAAGTTGGGTCGAGGCAGGAGCAAGTCCAGGAGTTAAATAGATGGTCTTAAGTTTTTTTGAAACAATTTGTGTTAGAAATCATTCTTAAATATAGGGCCAGCTTATTCCATGCATTGGCAACTGAGTGATTATAGATAAGTTTGCCAGTGTTTTTTTTTTTTGTTTTGTTTTGTTTTTTGTTTTTGTTTTTTTTGGGGGGCGTGTAAGTTCCAGGAGATGTTGGTCAGAGCTGTGGAGTATACAATTAGGAGTGCAAAGAGAGAGAGAGAGAGATGAGAGTTGAGAAAGCACGACAGGCTTTGGGTTTGATTAGGATGGAGTGAGTCAGATGTAGCTGAGGCAGAAGGAGTTGTCTTGAGTTCTAGCCGCTATAGGTTTTTTAGAGATAGGCAGTGGTGTGAGCAATAGGATTGATTTGCAGCACATCTAGCAAGATTATCATATGCGAGTTCAAGCTTAGACATAAGATTTGATTGTAAGATAGTAAGAAATGGAGTGGCATATAATAGAGTGGGTAGGAGACAGGCTTGTGCAGGACTGAGTTTTTCACTTGTGAGGAATTTTTTGTTTCTATAGGGTAACCCCAGTTTTTGACAAGTCTTTTTGATGCACTGTTGGATGAATAGATCAAATTTTAATAGTTTAGTGTGTGGTTCAACCTTCATAGTTGTGTTATTGAGGGAGGTGACAGTGAAGGTATATTTATGGTGTTGGAGAGATTTAGGGAGGAAGACAAGGAGTTTAGTTTTCTCAGGGTTGAGTAAGAGTTGTTTGGATGTTAGCCATTTTCAACTGAGTGGAGAGATTATTGAGTAACGGTGAGGAGGTAGGAGAGATCATCAGACGAGGAAATTATTTTAGCTTCATCAGCATATTGTATTAATGAGAAATGGGGACAGGAGTTGTAGAGGTGGTTAGTAAAAATGTTAAACAGTAGGGGTCCAAGAGTGGAGCCTTGCAAAACCCTGATTTGGACTAGAAGGAGGTGGAAGATGCAGAGAGACATTTTACAGACTGAAGTCTGTTGGAGAGGTAGCTGGAGAACCAGCAAAGGGCAGTGTTGGAGAGATTGAGGTTAGTTTAGACAGAAGTGGTTTGTGGGATACAGTGTTGAAGGCTTTTGAGAGGACAAGGAATAGACAGGAGGCTAATTTATTGTTGTCACAAGATCTAGAGATAGCTTGTGTGAAACACATTAGTGCTATGGATGTGCTGTGGTTAGGGTGAAGGCCATGTTGGGTAGGGTTTAGGAGATTTTCTTGTAGAAGATGATCTAGGAACTGCTTATGAATGCACTTTTCAAGAATCTTTGATGGGAAGACAGAATGGCTATAGGCCTGAAGTTAGAGGGGTCAAGTGGAGTTTCCCCCTTTATGTAAGGGTATAACAGATTTTTTTTCAATATATCAGGGACTCTGGTTTCTTGGATTGAGTAGTATGGAGATGGGATATCCAATAGAATTTGCAGCTAGTTTAAGGAAATGAGGAGGTATGTTATCGGCAGATGAGGAGCATGTTTTGAGTTTGCTGAGAAGTGATCTGATATAAGCAGTGGGGACAGGCTTGAGAGAAGGAAGTTGTGTGGGTGGATGGAGATGAAGAAGTAGTGAGGTAGGTACTATTGTCATTTTTAGTTAACTTGTATATGGTTTCAATGAAAAAGGAGTTAAGAAGTGTGGCAGTGTCTAAGGCAGAGCTGTTGGGGCAGGGGTTTGATGTAGGTGGCCTTCCTTGGGTGTAGCAGCTTGCTGATTGTGTTCCAGAATTTTCTTGGGTTGGAATGGGGGTTGGGTTAGAATGTTATTTTGTGGCTTTAGTTAAAAACGTTTTTTGTCCTGGTTGACTTGTTTTTTGGTTAAATTACGAAGTTCTCTGTAACATTGAAGATTAGAAGGGAATCTGATTTATTTCCAGTTTCTCTAGGCATTATCTCTCTTGTACATGAGGGAGTGGGTAGATTGAGTTATCCAAGGAATGAAATTGGATTTTATTATAGTTTCCTGACAGAAGTCAGGGAGGTTAAAGTGTTTAGGAAGATGCTGTTGAATTTTAGAACAGCTTCTTCTAGGAGGAGAGGTTATGGAGGAAGGACCAGTTAATTGAGGAGAGCATATGGTTAAAGGTAGAAAGTTTGTGACAGTCTATATCGATGAGATTTGCACAATTGGAGGGAGTGTCTGAGATTTGAACAATTGGAGGGAGTCTCTTTGGATATGGGTTGGAAGGTGATCACTTAGAGTATCACGCAGTGTGGTGGTGTGATATAGGTTGGGGTTGGAAGTGAGGATCCAGTCAAGAGTAGTGTTGGTATTAGTGTGTTTACTCAGAGGTGTAGGGGAAGTGATTAGTTGGGAGTAGCCATAGAGGCTAATGCTAGTATTTGGACAGTCTGAGGTTAAAGAATTCCAATCTGTGTTAATGTCTCCCAGTGTAATAGTTTCATATTAGATAGTTTGTGAGATCCAGGAGAGAAAGTGTTCAAGGGTAGGGATGTTGTTTCGTGGGGGGGATATAGATGGTAGCAATGGCTGTTTTTTATGATTGCTCAATTTGCAGTTTGCTATGAGGACTTCTGCAGGGTGGAAATTAGGATACAAGATTGATAGAAGGTAGAGGGAAAGTTGATTTGAGTACCGTATAGCTACACCTCCCCCTTTTTTCTTGAGTCTGTCCGGGCAGATGATATTGTAGCCTGGGAGTAATATTTCATTGTCAGGTATGTGACGTTTTTGCCATGTTTCAGAGAGGGTGAGAATCTCGGTGGTGTGGAGAGATGTACAGAAATGTAGTTCAGTGACTTTGTTTAGAATTCTTTGGATGTTCAGAGATAATATAGTTAGGTTTCTGGTAAATGTAGAGGAGTGAGTCTGAGTAGGGAAAAATTGGGGGGGGGGGCATGAGTAGAGAGAGAGGAGGTGGGTGAGGGATGTGTATTTGGGGAAGAGCTGGTGACTGGTCCTGGGTTGGGGTGTATATCTCCTGAGAGTAGTAAGTGTATACGTTTAAGTAGTGAACAGTTGAGATTTGAGGGAAAACAAAAGAATGCAGAAAAAATTGATTATATCTTTCTGTCCCAACCAGGGGCAGGGAAGGAAAAAGAGTTTAGTAAGCAATTCCTCTCAAAATGGTTTTCACATTGCTTCCGTAACTGCTACTCTAAGTTTGACTAACCAGTCCCAAAGAATGCTAAGGGCCATTCAATCACAGCTGCAGAAGCTACAACAGCACTTTTCAGGGGTGGGGATGGAGGGAGGGGCAGCATTATGCTTTGTGAGTCATCTCACAGATTACTACAACAGTGAATAATACAATAAATATAATCTAGTTAGGAAATTGCTGTAAGTGTAGATGTTTGAGTACATTCACTGTTGCAGTCCATATTCCTTCCCCTCTTGATTTTTACCTGAACCTGGCATTGGGGTGGGCACCATTTTTCACCCTTGACCTTCCTTCTAATTTCAATAAAGATATGAAGATGGCATTGGCCATTGCCTCTCTTATCCACCATTATCCTTGTATAGCAGTAGGAGGGAGTCTGGCAAAGTTGTGGTGGCACTTACAAGTCAGAAGTTGGGCAGATTATTGGGCTATGTACAAGCAAGCTGTCCCACAGATGACTGCAGCAGTCAATTTACTCAAACATCTGCTGTGTACAGTAAGCTCTTAAAATGACTGTAATTTGCTAAACTGTTTACCTTAATGAGGCATAGGATGAGAGAAGAACAGGCAATGTAGCAGAGGTGTGTTTGAGCTTGGTTATAGAATGCGAGGTACAAAGTGGAGCCAAAACTTTATTAAAGAAAAGCTTTCAGGTAACAACCCTTTCTCAATACTAATGCCATTACACAGAATAATAATTTAAATAAGAGCAAACCCGTATCACATGACCACAGCCAGCATATCACATGACACTGCATAAAAATTATTTTTAATAATGCATTAAATATTTTGTTGCTGTATTCTTACTAAAACAGGTTTAATACTGAGTGTTGTTAAGACCAGGTTCAAACTCTGAACATAATCTAATAATTCATTCATACTCTTTATAGGTTCATAGGTTGGTACTAGGCTATCAGCCCTAGGGCCTATACAAGCCTAGCCATAACAATTCCCTGGCTATTTCTTCCCACATTATTTACTTTCCAGGACCCCTGTCTAGCAGGGCGACTGACGTGATCCCTGGGGTGAATTTCCTTTCTCCCATCCAATCGTCAAGGTTCCTCTTGAAGAGGTCCAAAGAGGCACTCTACTTGACATGTATGGGCAATCTATTCCAGAGTCTGGGGAGTCTCTGGGTCAGGAACCTATCCCTCCAGCATGTTTTGTTTATTGTGATGACAAGGTTTAGATCCCTGGAGTGTGTAGCTCTGAGGGATTGGAATTTCTTTAAGTGTAGCATGTCCAACAGCTCTGGGTTTGACATGGCCTTGTATGTTAAGCAGAGATCGCCTCTGAGTAGACGATATGCGACAGAGTATAGCTGGAGTATTTTAAGGCCGTCAGCATAGGGCATCTGCTTTAGACCTGTGATTCTTTTAGTGAGGTATTTCTGAGGCCTTTCCAGTTGTTGCAGATGTCTTGAGAGGTACATACCAAATGGGGCGTTGTATTCTATAATGTGTCTAATGAGGGATGAGTACAGTGGGACAATGACCTCCTTTTTTCTGGATGAAAAGCCCTTCGTGATGAGGTGTGCCACATAGAAGGATTTCCTGACTGTTGTGGTGATGTGGTTATCGAAGGTGAGACCACTGTCCACCTGTGTCCCTAAGTCTCTTATCACACTGCCACCTATATGGTAATTCATTGATACATGTTTTTTCCCAAAGGGGATAACAATACATTTATTGGCATTGAGCTTGAGCCCATGGCTCTGGCACCAAGCATCTGTTTCTGTAAGGCCCTTTTGTAGAGTATCCACATCATTTGGGGATTCAATAATGGCTCCCAGTTTGCAGTCATCTGCAAACTTTGTTAGCCAGAGTCCCTTAGTGTTGACCTGTACTTCAGAGAAGTAGATGCCAAACAAGAGCGGCCCCAGGACTGAACCCTGAGGTACTCCACTTGTCACTTGTCTGGAGCTGGATTTGGAATCGGCTACTTTTACAGTGTGGGTTCTATCAGCAAGCCATTTAGCAACCCATTGGGTGACATAGGGATTAATGCCCAACTTAGTAAGTTTATCTATGATTCCAGAGTGGGGGACGGTGTCAAAGGCCTTGGCAAGGTCTAGATAGGCTGTGTGGACCACCTTACCCTTGTCCATGGCTCTGGAGACTGATTCAAAGAAGTCAGTCAGGTTCAGGAGACAAGATCGGCCCTTCACAAACCCAAACTGGGTGGGGTCCAGTGTTTGAAGGTTGCCAATGTCTTTGTTTATAAGTTCCATGATAATACGCTCCATGGCTTTGCAGATAAGGCTTGTCAGACTGATGGGACGGTAGTTTCCGGGATCCAAGGTGGATCCCCCCTTGTAGATTGGGATAACTGTAGCTCTGCGCCACTCAGTGGGCACGAAACCTGAGGTGAGGCTATGATTAAACATGACACTTAGGTGAGGTGCCAGTTCATATTGTAGTTCATGTAGTACACAGCCCGGGATGTCATCTGGTCCCATGGATGCTGTATTCTTGGTTTTAGAGAGTGCATTTTGTACCTGTGTGGCTGTAATTACTGGAATTTGGCAATCTTCCGGTATTGAGATGGGCCATTTAGGGGGTGAGAGGGGGGTGAAGTTGGCACTGAATTGATCTGCCAGGATATTGGCAGTATCCTTCGGATCAGTATATTTAATGCCTTTCTGTTTTAGCTCAGAGCAGATCTGAACATTGCCATTTAGATTCTTGACATAGTTATAGAATGCTTTGTGGTTGTCTTTGGCAATTTTATTTTCGTAACTAGCTTTGGAGGATTTTATGAGGCATCTCAGTTTCTTACTGAGGCTAGTAAGGGAGTTTTTTGCATCCTGGGATTTTCCTCTTTTCTGAAAAAGTTACTTCCTTTTGTTGTAAAGTTTGTTTATGGCAGGGGACCACCAGACTGGCTTCCTTTTTTTGGATGAGAGCATTTTGGTTCTATTTGGGATGGCACGATTCATGCATGAGTGGATGTGCTCGTACAGTGCCTTAGTGTAGGATTCAGCAGTTGAACTTTCAGTTCCCATCTGCATGGGTGTCATGAAGTTTGTCACTTCTGACTTGAGTAGCATGAAGTTGGCTTTGGAGAAGTTTTTTTATGGTGGTTTCTTTACTGGGGGTTTGGGGTGGGATGTGGATGTTAAGGGTGATTAGCTTATGGTCAGACCTGACTAACGAGGGGGTGACCATAGGTATGGAGCATTGATTTCCCATGTTGGTAATGACCAGGTCTAGGATATTGGAGCCCCTGGTGGGACCATGGATTAGTTGATTCAGGGCGTTGGAATTTATGAATTCCAAGAACCGTTGCGCAAAGGTGTTGGGACATGAGTAGTTTTCCCAGTTAATGGCAGGGTAGTTAAAATCACCCAGTATTAGGGTGTTTGGTTCTATCTTAATATTTTCCAGTATGTTTAGAAAGGTGTAGTGAGAATCTTGGGGTATGGTGGGGGATCTGTGAGCAAGCTACAATTTGGATTGCAGTCTTACCTAGTGTTAGTTGCACTTGGAGAATTTCAGACACATTGTGTTGGCCAACTAGCCTGATGGTGTGAATATCCTTGGTGAATATTGACACTCCTCCACCTTTAGTGTTTCGGTCCTGGTTTGGTGGCCGAAAAGTGTGGTAAGAGTTGTAGCCTGGTATTGCAGGGGTGCTCTCTGGAGCCTTGAACCAGGTCTCAGTTACTGCACAGATATCGATGTTCTCCATTTTTAGGAGTGCCTCGAGAGAGTGCATTTTGAGGTTTAGACTTCTAGCATTGAGTAGCATTACCTTCAGATTTTGCATGCTTGTACCTGTTATGGTGGTGGTTTTGTCCTTTGAAGTTTGCCTAAAAAGGGCCGTGGCTTCTTAATATGATCATTTGGGGAATGTGAGGGAATGTCCTGTTGCATTCTGTAATTTGGAAGCTTGTCTTGACCATGATGAACTGAATTTCTAGAGCTCAGTTTGTGATTCACTCTGTTTCAGTGAAGCTTAGATGGGGTCGACAAATATGGCGACACCATGGTTTCCATCAAGCATAGTAGGCACAAAACCTGTTGTTGAGGAGAGTACTTTACATTTAAATTATGACTTTGTAAATACATTCACAAAGAAACCATGGGAGGACATGCATGGCTCTCAAATATGCAACATAGTCCAGATGATTTAGGAAGTGTTTGCATAAATACTTTTATACACCAAGCAGACTCCAAAGAATTTTTCCTCAGGTAGATGTTAAATGTTGGAGATGTGAGTGGGAGGAGAGAAAGCTAACTAGGAACATATATTCTGAGAGCGTAATAAGCTGGCAGACTTTAAAGATTCCCTACAGAGCACTCTGTCAGGAGTACTGGTGATTGCAAGTGAGTGTAACTAAGGAAATTATTTTTTAAGCTGGAATACAGGATCTGAATTGCCTAGACATTATAAGGCTCTGTTACGTTTAATTATGGTGGCTGCCAAAAAAGCAATTACTAGAAAATGGAAATTGAAACCTAAACCAACTCTACTTGAAGTAGTGAATATGGTAACAAAGAGAAAGGAATAGGAGGTGGGCTCTCTAGAAAAAGTCAGTTTGTCACTTTTTCTCTTTTCCAAAAACACCAGTACCAGTGTTGAATTTAAAATGAATGAAACAGCTTAATAAAAAAAAATCTGCAGCCTGAATTGATCACCATGACTTTCTAGAATGAAACCCAACAGCCAAACCCACTTATAGTGCATTGTAAAGGAAAATTTTCTTTAGTACTGGGAGGGTATTCTTCCATAGAAACATGCTTGTGGTTTATGACTGATCTGGAGTACAAAGCAGCTATTAGTCAAGGGCAAATTGGAGAGAAAAATCCTGAAAGTGAAGGTTAATGAGTTATACATTTGCTAAATAAAGCAGCTGTTCCTATTGGTCTGTAAGTGATCCTAGCAGCTGTCCCTGTTGTTCAGTAAGTGATCCTAGCAGCTGTCCCTGTTGGTCTGTAAGTGATCCTAGCAGCTGTCCTTGTTGGTCTGTAAGTGATCCTGCTTTCTCTTTGGGGATCCAAAGTTGTATTCAAGGAAGGATTCCTAAAAGATCAGTCTGTCTCGTTTTTCAGGAAAGGTTTATAAACGGACACTTTATAAAGTGCTGAAACTTGTTCCTTAAGATAGATTCTGCAGTAAATAAAAATAAGTGGTCAATGTGCCCAAACTCACACTGGTAAACTCAAAAGACAGGCACAGCAGATCAGCAAGAGATGTTTGGTAAACTCAAAAGACAGGCACAGCAGATCAGCAAAACATCTCTTGCTGATCTGCTGTGCCTGACTTTTGAGTTTACCAAACATCTCTTGCTGATCTGCTGTGCCTGTCTTTTGAGTTTATAGATTCTGCAGTGTTGAATCTTACATGTGTTACTGATATGTGCCTTTAAAGAGCTATACATACCATGAACCTTATTGTCAGTGTGTGTGGCATAAATTGCCATTATCGTTGCTACCTTTATGTGTGGATATACTGCACTAAACCATGTTTAGCAAACTGCAGTGTTTTGTGCCACTTGTAGGTCCACAGATGTGGACTTAACATAAGTTAGGCTTTTGCTTATTGCAGCACCATTAAATCTTAACTTGGCTTTAGTGTGTAATTGGGCAGAGCCCCATTATCAGCAAGAACAAACTGCATTGTAATTAGAACAGAGGTTGTCAGCAGAATTCCTTGTTGGAAAGTAGGAAAACTCAAATTTAAAAAAAATGTTGTTTGTAATCTGTGCTTGAAAATTTTAAAGCTAATCTATGATGATGTGGCAAAATGCTTGGCCCAAGGAAGCTTTAGTTTTTGGTAGCTGTGTAGCTCTGTCAGAAGTCTAATATGAAGCATCTTGGCCCTGCACTGGTTTATTTAGCATTTGTTCAGAAATTTTGAAGAAATGGATAATGTTTTATGTTTCTGAAATGGTTCCCTTTGGATGATTTTGTTGCATTGATGCACTGGTAATAGCTAGGATAGTTGCTTTCGATGCACTAACAAATTTAGTACAAATTTTACACCCACAGTTGTAGCTACCTCACAGGTTCCACAATCCTAGCCACCCCCTTTAATTACTATGGAACAAGTTCTCTCAGCCCTTTCAAAAACTAAGAATACTACATTTGTGGACCCCTGACAAAATACCAAGTTGCCTGATTATCAGTGCCAAATGTGGCCTTTCTGTACCCCTACTTAAACTCTTTAATGTAAGCCTGTCCATGGGTTACATTCCTGAAACCTGGAAAACAGCTATTGTAATGCCATTATACAAGGGTGGCCCAACCGTGGACCCTAGTAATTATAGACCCATTAGTCACTCTAGCCTTGTATGTAAAGCTATGGAGCACATTATCTCAAACTTCATTAAAATGGACATTAAAAATCTCTCAGCTGTGAACCCTCATCAATTTGGCTTTATCAAAAGGAAGTCCTGCCTCTTTGACGTCATTAAATTCTTTGAAAAAGTAACTAAAGCAGTGAATAGTAGTTATGCAGTCCATGCAGTGTATGCAGAATTGACCAAGGCCTTTGACAGTATTCCTCATGCAAACATTGATAGGCTTGTAAATCTGAATATAAATCCTTATATTGTAAGGTGGATATCTGCTAGTTGTCTGTCAGAACCCATAAGGTTAGAGTAGCAGGTGCCATTTCTGAAAGCAAAACCGTCATCAGTCATGTACCACAGGTCTCAGTTTTCGACCCTCTCCTATTTGGCATATATTTCTCAGACTTTCAAGCCAGCACTTCTGGCCTGTGGTTAATTATGCAGATGACTGTAGACTGGGTGGTGGTATTCAATCTTCAATTAACTCACAATTACTCCAATATGGCTTGGACCATATTAACAACTGGTGCAAGAGAAGTGGCCTCAAATTAAATGTAAAAAATGTAGCATACTTAATTTTAGTAAACAAAACAGTTTCACTTACTGTATAGGAGATGCATTCCTCCAATCAGACACCATTTAAGGGATCTGGATACTTATGCTGATAATACTTTATTTGACCATCATGTTTCCACAATAATTTGGAAAGCCTTTTATCTTGCCCATCTAATTTCCAGAGACATCTCAATTAGATCCAGAGAAGCTGTAATCCCCCTTTACTCATATTTTTTCAGACCTGTTATAGAATATAATGCGCCTTTTGGCATGTATTTATCCAAAGGTATCACACAACTTGAGAGACCTCAGAGATCCATAGCTGAAAATTTCACTGGCCTCAAAAATCTTACTTATGAGGAGAGACTGCTAGCTCTTTCTCTGTACTCATTCTCTTACAGACTCTTCTCTGGAGATTTATATCTAACCTTTTGTGCCATGAAAAATCCAACCATATTTGATCTCCTATTCCTTTGCAGAACTAATGGTACCTTAGATACTCTGTTAAAGGAACTAAAATTTCATCAGAAGATGCATAAGACACATTGGCATGATAAATTCATATCTCCACAGATCCCTTACCTCTGGAATAAACTTCCAGTACACGTTAAGCAGATTATCTCCCTTGCCTCCTTCAGTGTAAACTTAGATAATTGGATGAGCAGCCTCAGATTTTCTCCTGGTCTATGCTGTCTTGCCCTCCTTGAGGCTAGAGGGAATTTTGACCAGAGTATTTTGTCTAGGCTTGAAATGGTCTGCAGACCAAATTGCGTAGTCCTTACCTAGGAACCAATGACAGAACATTTTTAAATACACAGAGGTTGCAATCACTTTGGCAGGTCCAGAGGAAAAAAGCATGGTCGTCTTTGTGTAAAATTCAAGTTTTATGGTTTAGCACTTTGAGGTTTGCTGCAGGAAAAGAGCACTGTTTTCGCAGACTCCCTATTTATGCAATGATCTGTGACACTTTTAATTATACCTGTATCAGATGCAAGATACCAAGCATAACTTTTTTATCCCTTTGTTTCTAAATATACGTTCATTATAATAATTATATCTTGAAAGCTATGTGACTTAGTGAAGATTACACAGCAGTACATGAGAATGACTTTCTTGCTATAAGTTTAACCACTGAATCTTTTTCATGTGGTTTTGAAAAGGAGTGTTGTTTTGCTCTGCCAGGAACATTGAAGTCAACACTTTTTCCTGCCAAGTTTAATATGCAAGAGGTACGACAGGGAAAAAATGTTTTTTCCATGAAGTCTGTGTTTGATGCAGTGTTTATTACAAATTCCTTACCTGTACATCTGCCCTTACATTTCAGAAGAAATTTTGCTTACAGCTTGCCATTGATAATATAGACATTTTAAGGAAGTCAGACCAGCGTTTCAAATGTGTGGTTCAAACAGAGATTTTTAGCATTAATATTTAGTACTTTGCTCTGCTCTAGAAGTTGCTGTGCTACTGTGTAGTTTTTTAAAGCAAACCTTCAGATGCAAGCTTTCTTGCTATAGCTGTTAAGGTTCTCTTGCGGTATTAATTTTTTTTCTATGTATAAGGAAGCCATTGCGGTCACTTGACAGGTTTTTGCACTGTTGGGTTCAAAAGTAAATCAGAATAAGGCTGAGTTTCTGCTGTTAAACTTTTCTTCAGATGCCTTATTTTCCCTGAAACCCACATGAATACTATATGTCTTGTTTATAAAGAAGTGTTGTGGGGACCAGTTCCTAGATATATACTATGCTATTAGTTTGCAGACTTTTACAAGCCTAGCCAATAACCACAGGTCAGAATCAACAAAGCCTGTACCTTGTATCGTCTTTGAATTAATGGGATTGATCAGTATGCCAGCCTTACCCACTAACAGTGATAGAGCAGTTGTATTTATTGACAGGTATGAACTAAGCACAAGGACCCCTTTCAACCATGACCTAACCATATAGTACATAAAATGGCAGATAACCATCAGATTAACACTGAAATGAAAGTTACCAGTAGTTGGGTATTTTAACATGCATATTCTAATTATAGACAAGTAAAATGCAAGTTGATGTAAAACTAAGTATACACAGGCCTCCATCACATAAAAGTCCTCCGCCCTCTGTGATTTTGCCTGAGATGACTATAGAATTCACTTAGTGACCCAGGCACATGAACAGCAAGCTCCTAGAGAGATAGGTGGGGGCTGGGGGGCTAACACTGGTTCCCCCATCTCAGTGAAAAATTCAGCCAAAGGAGTGCCACCTTGAGAAAGACCTGGGAATTGCATCACTTGAAGCTAGATACTTTAGGGGAATGCAATGCTAGCAAGGAGTGTGCATGTACTGTGGTTGGAATTGAGGTCTTGCAGAAGAACGCATTTCTGCCAGGTCCAGAACAGGCATAGCACTGTGCTTCTGGCTGTTGAAGGTTAGGGTGCATGTTTGGAGCAATACACACAAAAATGCTTGCTTATTCCTCACAGGCTCTTGCACCCCTCTCCCATTGTCCTAACATGTAGGGAGTCAGGAGCGAGTGAGTGGGCCATAACAAGTAGGATCTTGAGTGTGAGGGAGTGAAAAAAACTTTTCTTGAATCATTAAGTTATACTGAAGAGGCATCAACCCTACAAAGGAATAGCATGCTTGGGCAGTAAGGGACTTATTCATATGGTTGCAGAGTTTGTTTTAGCTATAGTGCATTTGCATTTGGAGTTCTCATCTTTTAATCCACAACCCCTTGCTAACCATATATAGTAACTCCAAGACTGCACAAAAAGTGTGGTAAAGGCATATTCCCCAACCCCAGGAATTGCACAGTCTCGCACACCAGTTATATATATATATATATATATATATATATATATATATATATATAAACTATACATACTGTGTGTGTTATGGGATATTGCTGCTTACATTTTTATTGAAGCTGGGATGTTTTTTTGTTGGTGGTACAGTTTGTCCAGTTGAATAACAGTTGAAGTTCATTATATTGACTGTTAATAATTCCAGGGCCTGTCCCTTTTCTTCATCTTTACATGACCCCGGAGTTTAATTTCTGGGGTTGTGGGGGAGGAGCTCCTACATTTTTATTTAGATGTATGCTGCCATGTACATTCTTCATTAGCCATAATCCATATCCTGTGTTATCAGGAAACATCCAAAGATTCTCTAATTTGTGCTGCTTGTTTTTGATAATGTTAATGAAAAGATGAACTGCGGTGGAAATTGGAAGCATTCATACACTAAGAATGAATGTGAAAGATCTGTCTGATACTGAGAGTTATGGCCAAATACGAAGGCAACATACAGCTAAATGAAAATATATTAAGATTTTGACAATTTGCTATCCTAGTGCTTAATGATAATGATAGAGTTTTAGAAGTCTGATATGGCATAATTCTTGAGTGCCTTCTGTATTTTCAGATACTTAATTTGTTCTCTTGTTTAGCAGAAGGCTGGTTCTGCATAGTTGTGCTTCTAGTAACACAGATGTTTAAAAAAATCTTTATTCTTTGTATATTAATTATCTCCGCCTCTTTATTCTTGCAGTGTTGCACAAAATGTCTACAAAAAATGCAACACTGTACAGTAGTAATCAGCATGCATGGTTAAACTTCCTCCCTGTTTCTCCTTTATTAAAAAGCAATAAGATTTTCCTTGCAAGTATCACTAAACTGTAGAAAATGTCCAACCCTGAATTTTTATCTGTAAAGAAATTGTGATTTTTTAAAGGCCTGCAACACCCATGCAAGTCACATACCAAGGGAAATGATAAAATGGAAACTTGAGTCAGTGGAAGATATGAGGCACAGTGTTCTGACTGCACTCTTCAGAAGGATCCTTAAGAACATTGTAAAAGTCTTTTCACCAAATTCTTCAGCCGCTCACCAACGGATAGTTTCTAGAGGACATGAGCCCTACTCCAGGGGGCGGGAGGTAAAATGAACCTGAGAGGTTATTGATCATAAGCTTGATCTCAGAAGGAGGAGAAAGTAATGGAGAGGGTACTGTAGCAGAGGCTAGGTGGTTTTCTAGACAACAACAAACAGAAGGGTTAAGTGCCAACAATTGTTTTGTGGAAGACAGAATCTTGAAAGTGCAGCCTGATTCAGTTTAACTGATTAAGCTGTAACTTTTTAAAAGAAACCATCTGGCATAATGGTTAGTGTTTACCTCACAGACACAAGGTACGGTGTTTGAATCTCACCTTGGGAAGCATAGCTAGGCTTAAAAAAGCTCCTTGGTGTCATTAGCCTAGTAATCATATATGAACCTTTTGTGTCAGCAAAGCCTTTGAATAGTTCTTCACAGGAGATGGACTGAAGGAGACTTTAGAGTAAATATCAATTTGAAAATGAATAGCATATGGCAGGCAGCAAAGGGTAGTACATGAGGGGACTTTCAAAGGATAGAGATGTGGTTAGTGGGGTTCAGCAGTGCCAGTGCTTTCAAGACTTCAAGAACAGAGAGGTTATATCACTTCTGTACAAACCTCATCAGGAGTTCTGTACTTATTTCTTGTGCCCGTACAGTGATAAGGATATCTGGCTAGTTGAGAATGTATGAAGAAAATACAATAACAAAGGGAATGAAGAGAAGAGGTTCGGGGAGTTAAGTCTGTCCTCACTTGAAGATGACCAAGAAAGGGAACACATGATATGTTTGCACATGACACTTGGGGAACAGTGTGGAAAGACAGATAAGGGTGCATAACCTGTAAGCTTAAAGGTACAAAGTTCAAACGAGATGTTAGGAACCACTTGTGGGAAAAATAGTAGAGATGGAGCTGTTTACCTGCACAGTAGGTAATTATTCTTACAACCAGAAAGCCCTTCAGAAAGGCTTTTGGTGGATGATTAATTGAATATGTATGAGATAGTTGCAGATGATTACATATGTATATGGTAGGTTCTAAATATTGCTTGTCTTTTTGTGGTCACAATTGTGAAATATTAATGTAATGTGTAATTGCAAAAAATCAGCCTAATAATATGTAACAGACAGGTATAATGCAGATAACGCTATGCAATAGCATTTAGTAGCACCTTTTTCATCTTTAATTCTATTTCATGGTCATTCTAACTCATGTCAATTGCATGTAGCAACATTACCATCTGGTATGAATTGTAATATGAGTAAATGCAATCCAAAAGAAAGACAACAGCAGAAATCTGTGAAGAATATTAATTTAAAAACCCTGTCTTTGTTTGACTAGCTACCACCAGTCTGCTTCCTCTGCTTTAGTGGCTTTCATTTTTGGCAAGCAGTATGACTAGTTCATATTTTTTTCTTCTTTTTTTTTTTTTTTTTAAATTCCAAGTGAGCTCAGGACACACATTTTTCTTAGCATGAAAAGTGAACTAGATTATTATAGCCAGAACAGTGACTTAAGGGGATAAAACCTTGACTACGGCACAGGTGACCCAGGTTCCATTAGCAGCTTGGGTATCTTAAGGTGCTGGCATGCCAATGCCAGCTCCTTGTAGAAGTGAGGAGCAGATTAGTGTGGCCCACCTATTGCTTGCCCTACCCAGAGGGTGTAGGTGGGTCATGTGCAGTGCGAGAACAAAAGTTAGAATACCACTCCCAGTAGCAGTATAACATGAAACTGGTAAACTGTGATGTCTCACCAGACCTAACATTAATCATAGTAAATCCAGGGGAGGTCTGAAGGGGTAGTACACTCTGACCGTGAGATCGACGAGTGTTACCAGAGTTCGCTGATGGTCAACTGTGGGAAACAGAAGTTAAGAACAAAATTAGATTATGAGAAAGTGAAGAGAGTATCGTCTTGAAATCGATATTATATTGCTCAGAACAGTTAGCATGTGGTGCAACAATACTTTTGTTTCTGTTCGTACTGCACTGCTAATCTCTGCAACATTGGCTGCTCAGCAGAAATCAGTGTTAGAATATTTGAGTCTGGGATAGCTGCCAGTAACTCTGCACTTACTCTGTTTGTGTATGTGTCTGTTCATGTGTACGCTTGGCTGAAGGTATATTTAGACATATTTTATTTAAGACACACTTGACTTTTTTTTTTTATTTGCAGGTGTTCTTTAGGATAGCACAAGTGGATTGGAATGTAGCTGTTGTTGTAAAGCTGCTTACTGCCTTCAGTTACTCAGTAGTACACTGTATAGTAACCACAGTGAGATGACTAGCAGTGTGGGACATGTACATTACACTACACTGCACTGTGCAACTTGATGAATATTTTTGGTTTTATCAGTTGATATTAACCTATACAATAACCACATGTACATATTTATAGATGAGGTAATGTGGTAATCTGTTTATTTTTTCGTAGGTTCGACAACTGGATGCACTAGTAATTTCCCTAAAACAACAGAAGCACCAAAGCCAGTCCAGTATGGTGAAAGCTGTGGAACAGGAGAAGCAGAGCTTAAAGAGGGAATGTGACAAACTTCAGAAGGAGCTTTCTGTGGCCAACAAGAAGGTATGTACAAGGGTCTGGACTGGTTTGGGGTTTTGGGCTGTTTTAAAAAAAAAATTTTAAACAAATTGTCCTGTCCTCGTCTCTGAGATGTATTATTTAAGGTCCTTCAGTTCCTGTCAGCATTTTCTTTACTTGACTTGCTCTGCCTTTATTGCCTTTCATCTAAAAGCTGTCTCTCTATCTGACTCTGAATAGGCATTCAGAAATGGGACCTGCTCCAGAGAAGACTGCATTCTTACCCTACAAAGATTCATCACCATATCCATTAGTGTACTGTTGATATATGTCATAATATTCCCATGATCGTTATTGGTTGCCCATGAAACCTTGACACATTGTTTAGTTGTTGGCAGGATGTGATTTAACATCCATGTATGGAATACCATATGAATAAAAAAAAGTTATGAAGATTATGAAATAAAACTATAAATTTTACGGATGTGTAGTTGGATGCTGTGTGTCAGATGGTCATGCAGTCATATGCTTCGGTGATAGCCAAGGAGAATAGCCTATACTCACCCACCACCCAAGCTTTCTGGAAAACAGAAAATTTAATAACAGTGCCCTAAGGGGGGGGGGGGGGGGGGCGCAGTGGTTTTGATGATGTACACATTGCTAATATCTGTGCATGTGGGTGTATAAGTAGTTATTAGTAATTTTTAGTTCTAAATTTAAATGAGGGAATGAAGGTTGACATACTGATATCTTCGGCTACATTTTCCCTTTCTGTTTCTTGTACAATGAGATTGTATTCCTCTACCTGTAAGGGAACTACTTCCCATTTATTCGGAATAGCAGAACTCAAATATACTCTTCAACAATTCTTTAAGTATCAGTAACAACTTTTCAGTCATGCTGTCAAGTTTACGTGTGTCATATTTAAGGGCAACACAGTAAGCCATTTCTTCAGCTGCAAAAGCAGTGTTATAAACTTGTAAATGTAGGAATCTAGTTTCTGACATACCAGTCTCAGCTGCCCTCTGACACTTAAAATTGTTAAGTCTTTGGAGACTCAAACCTCTTTCATGCCATTGGGAGGAGAAGACAAAGCTGAGAATGATGATAAACAGAGAGAGTGAGACTTGAATATCCAGACATGACTGATTTACAACTCAAGTGTGAGGGAAAAAAGGAAAGGCTACTGACACCTTCATTTGTGAGCTCTTCCTCTGCCAGAAGCCTTAAAAGTTGATGACTAATACGATACAAGAGCCAGAGAGAAAATTCCTAATGATAAAATCTCAAGGTGTCATCCACTCCTAACATGTTCCACTAAGGAAGATTAATAATAGCACAGCGATACCACAGGAGAAACCATTGAGTCATGTGTTACCTATGTGGCATTGAAGGGATCTTTTTGTTCATAGGAAAATGCACTCTGGCAAGAGGGTACCGAATGGAGAGATGATAAAATCAGGAAAATGAGATAAGTATTGCTGGAATTGAATTCAGGCTCAAGTCTTGGTGAGTACCTTCGTGAGATGGACACTGTTTTGCACAAAATGTCACCAAGACGGCACTGATATAAAGACTGTGTTTTATATCGCATATATCATGAACAGAAGTAGGTTAAAAAAATAAAGAAGATAGCTGGGTGCATAAGTTCCAGGATAAAAAAAGTGCCCAATCCTGGTAGGCGCATTGGTACCAGGACTGGAAAAATGTCAACTCTGCTCTTTTGCCTTGCCCATTAAGCTGTTTGCTTAACAGATTAGGTCATGGCTATAATTTGGCTCCCAGAAAGCAACAAAGTGTAAAGACTTCTCATCTCTTTGTCGATGATTTAAAACTGTATAGTTCATCAGATGAGGCACTGAAAGCACAACTGCAAGTAGTCAAAACTTTTTCAGATGATAGAAGAATTTCATTTGGTCTTGATAAATGTGCAAAAGCAACCTTTAGTGTAGGAAAGCTGTAGCACCAAGAAAACATCAGTTTAGGACAAGAATGTGATATAAAAGAACTTGAGCAAGAGGGAGTGTATAAATATTTGGGAATTGATGAAGGATCAACAATAAAACATGAACAAATGTGAATAAAACTTAGTAAGGAATATTTTAAAGACAACTTAATCCTTAAAACAGTGTTGACATCTAGGAACAAAAGTCAAGTTATAAATCAATTTTCTCTTCCTGTCCTGTGAGTTTTGGAGTGATTAACTGGCCCCAAAGGGTGTTGGATAGATTAGACAGGAAAACAAGAAGGATGCTTCATCTTCATCAACTGATTTATAAAAATCAGTGCATACCAGGATTATATATTCCCTGTTCCAAAGGAGGTATGAGCCGCCTTGAAATTGATTACTTGTATAGATCTATAATTGTGGTACTGTAAACATATCGGCCGACCTCACAAGACTCAAACATAGTGAATGTTTTGAAACGTGAGGACGTACCGTTTTAGTCTAGCGGAGGCATATTGGCATCAAGGAGGAATGGAAATCAAACCAGGAGTAGATAAAAGTAAGGCAGCACCTGAATGTGCCAAAAAACAAAAGAAAGAATATAAGGTGAAGGATCAGATGAAAAGGCAAGAAATGTGGAAAATGCATGAACATATTTGCAAGTATAGAAAACTCCTGGAAGAACCTTACTCATGTTGATCAGGATCGAATGCAGGAATGGTTAAGGGAGAGGCAAATTCAAACTAAAAGATGAAAGGTTAATATTGGGGGCCCAAGATAGTGAGCTATATAACCATTGGTTTACAAAGTCCAATGAACCCTCAATCGACAAAGAGACGATGAGAAGTCTTTGCACTTTGTTGCCTTCTGGGAACCAAATTATAGCCATGACCTAATCTGTTAAGCATTCATCCTGGGGGTTCCACATGTGCCCTCTTGGGCAGGGGCAATAGGTG
Source organism: Protopterus annectens (assembly GCF_019279795.1). Classification (NCBI taxonomy): domain Eukaryota; kingdom Metazoa; phylum Chordata; order Ceratodontiformes; family Protopteridae; genus Protopterus; species Protopterus annectens. Next base: position 629,051,274 of record NC_056737.1, on the reverse strand, counting down.
CGGATTGTGGAACTAAGGGTAGGAACATGGCTAGGCTTGGAAGGGCCCTAGGGCTTAGGCCCATTAGCCTAGTAATTTCCTATTATCCTATGAACATGTGGGAGAAACAGGCAAATGTAGGTTTTGTAAAACAGAATTGGAAACAGTTGCACACCTTGTTGCTGTTTGTGATATACTAATGACCGAAGGACTGTATACTGAAAGGCATAATAATGTGGCAAGACTGTTGCGCTGGGGATTGTGCATTCATTATTATGTTCAAGTAGATGAAAAACACTGGAAACATGAGCCACAAAGCATCATAGAAAATGATAGTCTGCATCACATGGGCTCACCCATTACCAACAGTTCAAATGATAGATGAGAGATAGTAGCATTGATTATTGAAATTGCTACACTATACCCATTGACTATAGTGTCTTGCATACAGAGACACACACAGTCATAAAACATCAGGATTTGCAGGCAGAAACAAGAGCAATGTGGAAGAAAGATTCCCAGATAGTTGCAATAGTAGTAAGAGCAACAGGTCTTATAAAAAAGAATCTGCAGTCATATTTAGAAATGTTAACAATACATGTAACTCTGTACGAATTGCAGAAGGAGTCATGACTGGGCACACTGCGGGTGCTGCGAAGAGCAATTCTGGTTGACATCAACGATTGAAACAGTACTAATTTCATGAAGTTAAATCATACTTTGACTTAAGAATGGGGTCCATTCCTGTCATGGCATTAGAAACCCAAAATATTTGGAGAAATTAAAAAAGGAAGAGGAAATAAAGTGTAATTGACCTTTAACTTGTATGGAGCCTTTTGGAGACTGTAAAGCCTCATTCAGGTTGCCTTCATTCAGGAAGTATGTACTGCAGTCACATGGCTATTGACCTCTACTTTGCCAAACACTGCAGCTTGAATGTGGAATGAGATTGCCCTGCAAGTCTGATTTTTCCATTTTCACTCATGAACTCTAAGGAAGTCCTGAGCTTTGTTTAGTTGTTATTGCATGCTTGACCTCCTTACACATTCAGCTTTCACTGTTGTGAAATTGTTCTGGACTCATTCTTCAGGCTTTTTAAGAGGTGAATAAGAAAGTCATGAAAAAGCCATAAAAAATAATCCTCAAGGATTAGTCCACTTTCATATTTTTTATGTTTGTCCATTGTCTGATGACTTTCAGCCCCCCCCCCCCACAAAAAAAAAAATAGATCTTGAGCAGCCCTTTCATTAGGGAGACCATACACTGGAAGGGATGAGAGCTATCATCCAGGCAGGCTTAAAGGTTCTTTGTGCTGTGCTCTCCTTCCTTCAGTTAGCTCTACTTCCTAGTGTGAGGTATGTCATTGGTCCACTGACTGAAATGTCTGTCTTTGGGTCTACTTCCATAGACCGAATTTATACTTAACCAAATTTCAATTTACTGAGCCGAAAACAACGAAATTTCACTAAACCAAAACTTTTTTTTTTATATACAGAGAATAGAGACACTTGCCCAATATGGGGATATTTGCCCTTTTCCACACTGTAGTGCAATCCCAGAGTTAGTATATTTAGTTAGTTTTTATTTAGTTTGTGGGGGCGTGGGAGTGTAGCCCCCCCCCCCATCTGGGTGAGTTTGACATACTGTGGTGTGTTTTTTGGTTCAGTGTTGGCCAAGTGTCTCTATTCCCTGTTGGGGGGGGGGGGGGATAAAAATTTGGTAATGTGCAATTGGGTTTAGTGAAATTTCATTGCCATAATAAATTGAAATTCAATTAAGTGTAAATTTGGTCTACAGAAGTAGACCCCTGGTAATCATATCCTCCTTCCAAAAACAAGGTCATTCATATTTAAGAACAGACATTAATACCGTATTTCCCCAAAAATAAGACCGGGTCTTACCCCCACTGAAATACCATTAGGGCTTATTATCAGGGGATGCCTTATTTATCCCCCCTACAGCAATCTGCATTTATTCATGTATACAAATCAACATTTATTTGGTAAGTTTCTATTATTGGCAACAGTTCTAGGTAACGCGTTAACAGTTGTGTGAGAATTCTACATAAACAGTGCAACAGACATTTCAACTCCAGAATATCTACACCTTGGCTTTCACAGTGCAGTATTTCATGCTTAACAGAAAGTGCAGAAAAATCTAAATACATGTGTATTGGAGGAGGGGAATAAAACAGGTGAATAACTGCCACTTTGTGAGTGGTGATGCTTTCTTTATTCCTTACCCAAACCATAAGAGAAGAATGATGGAAAGTCATAAAAATGAAGAGTGGGAATTAGTGGCCTTACTTTGTAATTACCCGTTGTTATTGAAAAGTTATCTTAATACAATAAAGTAAAAAAACTGACGAGAGCTTGCTGGTAGCCGAAAGCAGAAGCAATCCATTCTGTTGCCCCGATAATGGAAACGTTTTTCAAATAGTCATGTCATCTTCTTCTGGAACTTTGTCATAAGTCTCCAACCCCCGAATTCTGGCCTGAATTTCTTGTGACTCCATTTCCTGTAGAAGCATTGGCCCCAATCTGTCATGCCTAGCAACAAGCTCTCCTTAAATGAGCACTGCTTGTCCATGTAGCCTGCTTGTAGTGCATTGGCAACACAGCTGTCAGTGACTTTACCCCATGAATTCTTTACCCAAGTCACAACCTCTTGCAGGCTAAGCTTCACAAAGTTTCCACGCTGATTTCTCTCCATTCTCTTTTCAGTGTGGTTCTTGAGTTCCATGCGCAAATGGTCCTTGAATGGCTTGTTTATTGCAATATCAAGAGTCTGGAGATAGGCAGTTATTCCTGCGGGAATCATTATTTGATCTATTCTTTTCTGTGCAAGGAAGTTCTTCATGTCTTTAGCGCAGTGAGTGCTGGCTGAATCCCAGACTAGCAGACCTCTTTCACCACCTCGCAAAACAAGCGGCAGCATTACATCGGCCCACTTCCTTATAACTGCTTGTGTGGACCAGGCTTTTTCAGTTTCAAGAATGTAAATGCCTGAAACGCATTCAGTCTTATCTTTCTTGCCCTTACTAATGATTAGAAGTGGGGTTTTCTTTCCATCTAGACGAATTGTCAAAATACAGGTAACACGTGCACTTTTGTAACCAGTGGACGAAATATAAATTGATGAATTACCCCTCTGATCAGTTGTTGTATGAAATCCTTGGCCCATAAACACTGAAATTTCATGCATAGCTATCATGTTGGAGAGTTGGTATTTAGAAAAGTCAATGCCATCAAGAAAGGACTTGAATGCAAGTGCACATTTATTAACTTCAGTATCTTCCATCTTGAACAGTGTTGTCGATCTTCTTGGAGACCGTTCATATCGCTGAAGGAAGCCATCCAGCCAATGCTGTGATGCTTTGAATTCTTCTGGGGATATTTCTAACTGTGGTACCATTGCAAGGTCAAATGCTTAAATATCAGCCCTGCGCACAACCAAAATCATTCACAGATGACGTCTTCCAGCTCAGGAAACAATGGTTGCTGACCTGATCCACACTTGCACTTCTTAGCATTTCCCTCGTCGGCCTCTTGACTGAGGTTATCATGTACTGCTTGCCATTTTCAGATCATTGGGAGATCCAACTTCTTCTCTTTGCAGAAAGCCATCAGATTCTTTCCCCAGGAGTCCTCCACAATTCCTTTCTTGTACTTGATGGAATAGCTCTTTCTTTTTGCACTCATCTTGTCTGCTGGGGTTAATTGAAGGCTTACAATCAGGAGTGGCAACACAAAATGGTGACCGTTAAGAAGACACAACCACACCCATTTGTTATCAAGTGCGCACATTTTACATGTGATGTCTGTACTTTGACCAATCAAAGTACACTTGCCAATGTTTATGGGCCAAGGATATCAACCTTCAAATGTGCATGAGGATTAGGGTTACAGTAACAATAGTGGAGGACTCCCAGGGAAAGAATATTACGACCGTCTGCAAAGAGAAGAAGTTGGGTGTCCGAATGGTCCGAAAATGGCGAGCAGAGTATGACAACCTCAGTCAGCAGGTGTCAGTAATAATATTATTTTATAATTCAACACATCCATCGTGTGTTGTTGACTGTCTTAACTGGGGCTTATTTGTAGGGAGCTTATGTCATGACCACCCTGGAAAATCATGCTAGGCCTTATTCTCTGGTTAGATCTTATTTACGGATAAATACGGTAGTCCCAGAGCTGGAGAACTACTCAGTAACCTCGCCATCACTGGAGCTCCATTATCCTTGGTACAGAGCTCAGTCATTCCTAATGATACCAAACTCCTCACCTGGTGGCTGATGTGTGCTTGTTACTACAGGGACCTGCAGTACTTTTCCAGCTCATGAGTGCTTCCTCATATAGGCAGTGAAGACTGCCATCATCGAATTAGAAAACCATAGCATATATCCATGATCTATATTGCTTGCTGGTATATGCTGAAGTGCTGGCATTGTCCTCTCTTATCAGCTCTTCCAGCTCTTGTGTTGGTAATTTAGTCTGGGTCACAGTGCGGGTTTTATTTATTTCCACGATGACAGTCCACTTACATGCCGTGTCGGTGTATGATATATGTACACATAATGTATTTGTGTATGTGCATATGTGCGTGCATGTACACGCACTTACACACACACACACACACACACACACACACACACACACACCCCAGGGATCCCACTTAAAGGGCTTTTACAGGATGCCAAGGTTGCTTCATTCTTACTAACCTGCTTGGGTTAGCTGAGTGAAATCTTTTTGTTTAGTGTGCCAGTTTGGAATAACTAAGTAAGAGAAGGTTGACTGTCCCATTTGAGGAATGGCTACTTGACACTTTTTAAGGCATGTCAGCTGATGTGCCAAACGTAGTACTGCGGACATTTTGTATGTCTGGAGAGGAATATACAGAGAAAGTCTGCAGCAAGTTTCCTGCCAAATGATTTTTTGAAGTTGCTACAGATTAACATGATTAAGATATTCTTCAAAGTAACATCATGACAAATACCCTGTTTTGATGACTGTCTGTTGAAAGCATTTGCAAAATTAAAAGTCAGTAGCCTTGCTCAGTGACACAAAGCAATGGAGCTCTAACTGCGATAGAGTTGACCAGGGTAATCTTATGACTCCACCACTGGTGGAGACTGGCAACAAGAGAGAGGAGTGAAGGTGCATGGAGGAGTGCAGGTGCTCAGAAAGCACACAGGAAGTGTGATTTCTCTGGTCGACAAAAGAGCAACCACTTTCTATGTGTGAAGTGGTCAGGCTGCTTGTTAACCCATGCAGGAATAGGAGACAACCAGAGCAGTAAGCCCGTTGCACCTTCTTTTCTGTTCCTCACCTGAGTATCTATGGGGTCTTAGGGTATGAAAATTTGCAAAACCCCACTGTAGATGCTGCATTAATGATGACTGCTCTCGACAGACACTTGGCCTTGCTGAAGAAGAAATGACTGGGTCTGTTGGTTGTGAGGGTGCTAATAGTCAGCAAGCAATTAGGCCAAAAGTAATATAGAATGACCTTTAAAACTAGGCAATGGCAGCATAGTTTATCAGAGTAATGGGGAAATGCAAGAAGAGAAATCACAAAATATTGCACAGAAATTCTAGTAAAATTAATATAATATGGAGCTAGGTCCTGCAATCAATTTTCTTTTACTGTGACCTAATCTTGTTGATGCTTCAGCTGTGATTTAGATGGTGTGGTCTGACTGAAAAAAAAGCAACTCATGAGCAAAGTCTGAGGTCTTAATATGGTGTTTACTGTTACATTCCAGATGCACATGGTAATTTTATAGCTGTTAAGGCAATGATTGTGGTATTTTTCAAATGGTCTTGTATAGAGTTCACATGCTTGGAGTTACAGCTCTCGTTTATGAACACAAATTAGTTCATTTGTTTTTAGCACAGGGCACAAAGAATTTCAGAATTTTTAAGGCATCCTTTGTAGCTAATGATACTAAACAGTGTTATTACAGAAAAGGGAATAAGGATTACTTGATTTTGTTTTTTTAATTCTTTTTTTTTCCTTCTAGCTAATGGGATTAACTTTATGAACTTTCCACATTTACATTAGAAAATTGTGTGTGTACAGTACATAATCTAAGCAGATTACTCTTTACTGCTAAGTGACCCTTCTGTGAGAGGCATACATCTGGATGATGTAACACTTTCTGAAATACTTTGGCAAATGAAAAGTGTGAAGTAAGCAAAGTAACTTTAAGGAGTTTGTTTTTCCTTGTGTTGCCCTTAAGTACTCACAAGATTTATTAGTATTGTTTCTTCTTTAAACTGCACTGTTGTAGGTGTGATCTGCACTCTGCTGAATTCATTAAAATGTTACTTAAGTACTGTATCTGTATAATTTAAGCTGAAAAAAGAAAAGCATTGAAGATCAGACAAGCCAATAAGATTTGTTAAATATTCATTAAGCATTTAATTGGAACTTCATCAGAACATTTAAATCACGTTCAGTCATTTGTAAATAAAATGTAAACACCGTCACATGATCGAAAACATCCAGTCACTTACCACCATTCATAAATGTTAATTAACGTTCATAACTTTGCTTGCAGGAAACACCTAGTAGAAATAGTCTCATTAATGCATGGAAAATTGGCTGCATCTAACAGAAGTTGCTAGTGTAAACTCCCTAGTTTCCAAGAATGTCTTCCAGTCACCCCCCCCCAAACAAAGGGTGTACCTTTTCCAGAATAAATAACAATTTTATTAAAACTGAGACAAATCAAAGTATGTTTATATAAAGCATTAGTCATCATGTTTTCCCCACATAAAAAGAAGGGCAAGACAAGCAATAACAAAACTCCACCCCTTGGTTTCACAGTTAAACCTTCTAGCACCACTAGGGGGCAATAATTGTAGGATGGCTTGCTGAAACAATGTTAGTACCTTCACAAATGTAGCAACAGTGTGAAGAACTGCACTTTTTTATACCTCTACCCTCCATATAATTAAAATTACCAGTGCCTTTTTTCAAAACTCTCTTTGATTAATCCCCCTTTTATAAATCAACTTAGTTATTACCAAACTGACAAATCGTTGCTCTAAAGTAATCATTCTTTACCTCCTGAGAGGTTTTAAATATCTCAGTGTCTTATAATACATTTATGCTTAATGCCTCTATCTCTTATAATTTTATCTTTGAGGCTATCTAATAATGTCTCTTGGATATCCCCTATCCAAAAACATAGAACATAAATATCCAGTTCAGCATAATATTAGCATATTCTGAAACAAGAGATAATAGTCTAATCATTTGTCCCCATACAACGTTCCTTTTCTGAAAAGGGGGTGGGATGCATCTGATATAGAATAGTAAATCATATGAGTATATATCCTTACTAAGTATGGTGGAATCATACCAACATTAATTCAAATTCTTAAAGATCTTTACATCCAAAAAATTAATTCACGTAGGATGAAATTTACATTAAAATGTAATCCAAACTCTCCTTCAAAGACTTACTGGTACTCTTCCTAATAATGAAAATATTGAATAAGAAATAAGGTAGAAAATCCAGTTATTTCAACTATTTTTGGAATCCCGACGATCCACAGATCTTTAATTGAGCCACCTGTACAGCCTGTTGTGGCTACTGGTAGATCTGTTATGGAACCTTTGGCTAAGTTTGTGGATAGGAAGTTAAAAAACATATAGAGATAAAAACCACATGTGCTTAGGGATTCTTGGCATTTTTTGAGTGTCCTATCCGAAGTGGAATTTGTTGGAGTCTTTTTTTTTTTTTTTTTTTTTTTTTAAGTGGTGATTGATATTAAAGATTTGTTCTTGGTTATCCCACACTATCAGGATCTTGATTGGGTTCAACAAGCACTTTGAGTGGGTTCTAATTTTGAACAAGATGAGATTACTGTGAAAAAAGATGAGATTATTGTGACTGTTTAGTGTATGGAGCATGTGCTGACCAATATCTGCATATTTTTTGAAGGGGAATACTAAAAGCAGGTTAATGGTGTAACAATATGGGCAGCTGCTGCCCCCATAATTTGCCAATGTAATTTTGTGTTGCTGGGAAACCATATATGCATTTAATTCACCCCAGAAAATTGTTGGAAAGGCATCAATGAGTCTTTGAAAGAGTTTTTGGATTTTATTAAATCCATTAAGATTTTAAATTTTAAAAGTGAATTTCATACTATGTGTATTCATTTTTTGTATGTAAAGATTAAGAATTTGGATTATTGTAGTTATGATTCCACCATCACCACATTAAGGAAGGGTATATGTTCAGATATTTTATTCTATTCCAGTTGCCACCCCGCTTTACAGAAGAGGAACATTGCAAGGGTACAGATGATTAGACTATTGCATTATTTCAGATGTTGCTATATTTTTTTGCTGAACTGGATATTTTACTTTTTTGGATAGGGGGTATCAAAGACATTGTTAGCCTGAAAGATGAAATTATAAGGAATATAGGCATTAATTTTAAACCTGTTATGAGACATCCTTAGATGTTTAACCCCCGCCCTCATGGGTAGATGATAATTATTTTCGAGCAATGATTTGTCAGTTCAGTAATACTGCTGACAGTATTAAACAGATTTTAAAAAGTAGGTACCATGTTTGTTTCTGTGGACTTTGAAGAAGTGGTTGGGTGATAAACCAAAGTTAGTTTACAAAAAGGGGATTAATCTAAAACAGAGTTTTGAAAAAGATGTTAATTCTGTGGAGGGTGGGTATTTGAGAAAATATGGCAGCTGTGCACAGTGTCGCTACACGTGTAAAGGTAATAAAATGGTTTTAGCTAACCATCCTAGAATTGCTGCCCCTGGTGATACTTTGTAGGCTTAACTGTGTAACCAAGGGGGTGGTGTATTACACTTTGTTTATCTTGCCCTTCTTTCTATGTGGGGAAAAACACAAAATGTGCTGAGGACTAGGATTTACCAGCATATTAATACAATTTAAAAAATTATATGACCAATGCCTTAAGTAAACATTCCATGAATTGCCCCAATTTTAATAAATTTGTTTTTAATTATGGAAAAGGAGCAAGGGGATATGAAGACCTTCTTGGAGGCTATGGAGTTACACTGGCAACAAACAGTTGTCCAGGGATTAATGAGAATATTTCTATTAGTTATTTATTACAGACAGAGGCCCAAGTTATGAATGTTAATATTTATAAATGGTTATAACTGATTGAATATTTTTGATAATCAGATGGTATTCAAATTTTATTTAAAGATTATATGTGTTTTTAAGTGTTCTGATTTACAAAAGCGATTGACAAACTTTTAATAAATCTGCCTGGCTTGTCCAGTTTGCAGCACATTTGTTTTTTAGTATATTTTGTTGGCATTGTTTTAACAAAAATGTATTTTCTGATTAAATACAAATAAAATTTATAAAACGCAGTGATACCTAATTTTATTAAATATGTTTGTACAGCTCAGCCAGCTGAATTCTTTTGAGCAAGAACTGGATACCTTTCACATTGAAAAGGAAAAACTAAGGAGCCAGCAGCTGAAACTAGATGGCCAGTTGAAGGAGGTATGCTAAGGCAGAGAAAAAAAATGTTGATTTATGAATAATGGAATATGCCAAAATTGTATTTTATTTGTTTTTGCCTTCATAAAGTTGTATGGAAGTACTACTGTGAATGTGCATTAATTTAAAGAAAGAAAAAGGTGGTGAGTAAATATGTAACAAAATATGGGGAGGAATTGGGTTGATATGTAACAAAGCATGGGGAAGTGTGGTGATAGACCTGTAGTTTATGTGGGGGTGAAATGGATAAAATAAGACATTACTTGCTTTACTTGGAAGAAAACAACAGAAGAGATAGTGAAATTAACTTGTTGAAGGAACCAGGTTGGAAGCAGAACCTTAATGTAATGTATTACCTTCATTTTTACAAAGGAGAAAATAGAGTGAGATTATTGAAAATGACAACTTCTCTGAAGTGTCAGAACTTCATGGAAGACATACTGATAAGTTTGACAACATGTACAGAAAGTCATATAAGAGTATGGTAGGCCTGTACAGAAGCCATCTTGCTAGCAGGACTGACAGTGCAGTACTTTTTTTTTGTACACTGTGATCCAGTTAGAGGATGGTGTAGCATCATCAGATGGTGGGGTTGAATCAGATGCGTTGTGGTGGTGCAACCTTCTTGCCAGCAGTGATGATTGGGGGAGCAATAGATAAATATCCTCAGCTTCCCTTTGGGAGAGGTCAGCTTTGTCAGTGGCCAGCATAGTGTGGTAAAATAATAAAAGGTTCCAAACCTCACTTAAAATGGAGAAAAAGAAAGCCCACTTTCTGTGAAGTAACTCCATTTGGCAAAGTGTATTATGAGGGTTGGAAAAGTCCATTTAAAAAGCCTAGTTGGGGAGCAGTCCCTGGTGATAAGAGAGTATACTGTTGGGGCTTAAGAGGGTTACTGATGTACTGGGTTAAGATGTGTAGGCTTCATCGTAATTAAGGTGTTGGGGGAAAAGAGGGCATTTTGGGAACATTCATTGCTAGGGCTTAACCATGTAATTGGATTATCTGCTCAAAGCACATTTGTATCACACTAATCATCAATAAACTTGTCTCAGGTTTGTTGACCCTTCAGATTATACAGAATTGGTTCTGCAAATTTCTGTGCACGCCATAGGAAAAGCTCCTTTTAGAAGTTGAGTGCCTCTTTCTCTCAGATGTTTGTCTAGGCTGTATATTAAATTTGTGATGCAGCAATATAATGGAGAACGGTACTACAGGCAAAGTCTTTCAAACATTACTTTTGGATCTGAAAGTAGTTGCAGTTCCAGCACACCTCCTTAAGCAAATATTTGAACTATTGCATCCCAGCTCAATGCCAAGAAATGTATAGTTATCCCCTTTGGGAAAAAACATGTACCCGTGAATTACCACATAGGTGGCAGTACACTAAAAACTAAAAGTGTGATAAGAGACTTAGGGGACACAGGTGGACAGTGGTCTCACCTTCGATAACCACACCGCCACAACAGTCAGGAAATCCTTCAATGTGGCACACCTCACCACTAAGGGCTTTTCATCCAGAAAAATGGAGGTCATTGTCCCGCTGTACACGTCCCTTATTAGACCCATTATAGAATACAATATCCCATTTGGTATGTACCTCTCAAGACATCTGCAACAACGGGAAAGGCTGCAGAAATACCTCACTAAAAGAATCACAGGCCTAAAGCAGATGCCCTACGCTGACCATCTGAAAAAACTCCACCTGTACTCTGTCGCATATTGTCTACTCGGAGGTGATCACTGCTTAACATACAAGGCCATGTCAAACCCAGAGCTGTTGGACATGCTACACTTAATGAAATTCTAATCCCTCAGAGATGCACGCTCCAGGGATCTAAACCTTGTCATCACAATGAACAAAACATGCTGGAGGGATAGGTTCCTGACCCAGAGACTCCCCAGACTCTGGAATAGACTGCCCATACATGTCAAGCAGAGCACCTCTTTGGCCCTCTTCAAAACAAACCTTGATGATTGGATGGGAGATAGAATCACCCCGGGGATCACGTCAGCCGCCCTGCTAGACAGGGGACCAGGGAAATAAATACTGTGGGAAGAAATAGCCAGGGAATTGTTATGGATAGGCTTGTATAGGCCCTAGGGACGATAGCCAAGTACCAACCTATGAACCTATAAATCTTTTGGAAGTTGGTTCACAGTACTTTTCAGTCATGGTTTACTTTTGTGTTTTCTGCCTGTTGCTATTTGTACCATAAACTTTGTCCAAGAATCCTACCCAGTGTCCCATGCCCACTCTGAATCTGACAGCTTCAATTCTCTACCAGACTTGCTCCTTAGTACCTGGGGTTGGTCGTTGAAACTAAAGGTGTCCTGAGAATCTTGACTACCACCCTCAGCCCAGGGGGGTTTATTCTTAGGTCTACCCATTAGTTTCATCCCCCTGCTCCAGTTATGGTCTTATGATTTGGCCTGAAAGGCATGCAGCATACCACCCCCACCTCCTTGCAGCTCAGATATGCCCACCACCCTTCCCCCTCTTTGGACTACACCCCTCAGCATGACATTTCCGGTTTCCACCAGGGATCTCTGCAGAGAAAGCCCAGTGTAGCCTCCAATCCTCCGGATGGATATACCCATCTCTCCCCTGACACTCCCATCAGTCACCCAGGCAGCTAATCGGTACCAGGTCAGATGGGGCATAGTCAGGGTTTTATCACTGTGTGCCACTGAAATGACCATACTTGGCCTCCATTGTTAAAGCTTGTTATTATGACATGTAAGTTATGTTTTGCCTATATGTGTGTAACTACTCCTTGAGTGTGAGCTGGTTGACATAATGGTTAAGGTATTTATGGCCCACAAGGGCAGGTAGGCTAGTACTTGCCTATGAACACCAATGAAATGGATTTTCTGGTGACATACATTTGATCGTATGGTGTTCATGATGCATTCTTTAACCACTTGTTTTCTTCATGTTGTAAAACATTCTACCAGCAGTAACATGAATCCTAAATTTGTCCATGAAGAAACGTAGAGTGGTTTATCCTTGTGTGGCACTGTTTTAGTTTCCTGCTTTTCTGGAAATGCGTTAGTAAACTCAATGCAAAAAAGTTACTGCTAAGATTTTATAATGATAGACCTGATGACTCTAGAAAGTTCAAATGCACTTTGGATTCCCAGTCCTAAAAAAATTTAAAAAGTGAGTTTTAAATTAAAGCAATTTTTGAAATGTAACATGTTTTCAGTTTTGGAATTTGCTGCATCACTCTTTGAAGTTCTGTTGCAGAAAGACGGACTTTATAATCTGTTTCACACCACTGTCAACCCCCTTGGCCTCACTTTCTTTTTCAAGCCTCCCTTCTAAGTTATAAGGGAGCTGCTTGGGGAAGTTTGAGTTTGTGTCACTGTTTGCTGGTTGGTTGTCTGAGTCAATATTTGTTTAGCTGCATGTTTGACAACCTGCATTTTAAAATTCTGAGATAAAAGGATGTTGTGTAGAGGAGAGGATACATTTTTAAGGATTTTGGATTTCTCCAAACCTAGGGTAATGTGTCAAATCAAAGCTAGTTTCACCGAACGTAGAATGTTCGAATGCTGTTCAGTGAAAATTAACTTTGCAGACAGTGGAAGTTGCATTTTTCCACTGTTGTGCAACCTCTGAGTTGATATTTATGTTTGGGGAAGGGGGAATCCAGAGAGCTTTCTTATGTTCACCAGTAGTTTCGACAGGAAATTTTTACCATTGCCAAAACTACCTTCTACAAGTTTACATGATTCCAAATGTAGTACCTCCAGTTTCAAATTCGTAAGTAGGGCAGAAAGAACAGTGACAAATGTGAAGATCATAGATTGCGGTAAGTGCACGTTTAATATTGTGAATACAGCTAGGCTTAGTTTTAGCTGTTAAAATTTGCAGTTTTCTATCCCAAGAGGTGCGACAGTAATGTATATTGTTCAGTGTTACCTTTTTCTGTGTTAAGCATATGTTTTTTCTTGGTGTGTTCTTTTTCACACCCAGACTGAGCCTGAATTAATTCCATATGGATCAGTGTTCTACCCCAGTTAACAGATTTAAATAAATACATAAACAGTACATTATTGAAGTAAATGATTTGTGCTGGTACATCTGTTTGAATGGTAACCTTGTTTTCTTGTAATCTTTTTTTCTGACTTAAACTTGTTTCTGTGTATAGTAGGTTACTGCACTGTTTGTCTACTACCTAACACACTTTTTTGTTTGTTCTCTTTCTGCTTATGTCTAACCTGTACCCAGATGCTGGTGGTTGGGACTAGCTGTGAGGGAGAGTGCGCCCAAGGGTGCAGTTCTGTGCCTGAGATAGAATGTGAAGGTAGAATGTTTTTATGATGACTTCACATTGCTGGAAACGTCGTCCATTCCAAAATCAGTCACCTTCATAGTTCTGTATGCATGTGTAAGGTTGTTTGTTAACATGTCTTCAGCAGAGAAAAGAAAACTACACCTGACTTTGTCATTTTCATTGAGGGAGTAGACAAGTGGCTGCATGCCTTTTCTTAAATACAAATCACGTTAAAGTGATTAAACTATGCAGAAATATAACAAGAATCCATGTATCAGTAAAATAAAAGTTAAGATCACTTTCTCTGCACCATTGTAGACCTTTTCCTATTAAAGTGCAGTAATAGTGTAATAAATGCTTTATCAATTTTCTTCATTCACAGTCAGTGTTTAATAAACTAATTTGTCATAGTGGAACAGTAAAATATCAAACATTATACAGAAGTTGCTGTTTAGTCTTCCACTTAAAACCTTTTCTTCATTATGAAAATGGTTGGGAGATGCAATTTAGCCTTTTAGTCTTTTTTTCTTGTATCATTCTAGATGGTCTTCTCACATGGTTGTAGTTAGGCTTACAGCACGTACGCTGTGGTGTACACCTAAGTACTGTTAGGTTTGTACAATGTGGTGTACACATTTTAAAAAAATAAGTTCTGTAAGACATGCTGCTTAAAATGGCATATTTATCACTGTTAATGATTATATATTTTGTTAAATGGCTCTGAGAATACCATGGTATGGCGAAGTAGGTGTTTGTTTTAGCTTGCACTTTCTGTGACTGGTGTGGCCACGTTTGTGTGGGAATGTGGCTATATTTTGGAAGACTGCATTCAAATCCAGAAATTCTAGCTATGCCTCTGCAACTTTATCTCCCTCCCCAAGGTAAGCCATGGAGTCTTTCAAGCTTTCCAGTTTGTTCGTTCTCTGGACTTCAGACTGACAGTCTAGGTTACTTGAGCTTTATTACTGAATATCAAGTAGCCATTTAGCAAACTTCAGGATAGTTCATGTCAATAACAGAGCAGCATTGCTTTCAGTATCAGTTCCTGTGGTGTGCTGAATTGCATTTCTGAATTCAGGATAATGTTGTCCTGTCCCTGCCTGTCCTGCCTTAGACCTTTGCTTACTCCCTCACTGAAAGCCTTTTTCTGATATTTTTATGTCTGTTTGCATTTGTCTTACTCCGTTGCCTTTTTTTTTTACACTTCTGTTTGCATTTGTCGTACTTCATTACGTGTTAGCATTCATTGTGTGTTGTAACTGGTTTCATCATGCCGTCTGCCTCTGTAACAAACATGATAAAAAGGTTTGTCAGTTTAACTTTCTTCTCTAATTTGTGACTTACTAAGTTAAAGAAATATTCTGGTTTGGCACAGAAATAAATGCTTGAGTCATATTGCTGATCTTTGATCATACACAAAGATGGCTATGTCCTGTCTTCAGATCAAATGTGTAGTAGTGCTTTCATTTTTATTAATTATTCTACTTATCCATTTATTAGTTTTTTCATATTTGTTAGAGGTATGTTCAAAAACTTTTATATAACTAGTCTGGCAAGTAACCTGAATTTTGCAGTATGACAGCCTCTTATTGAAACTTCTGTCCAACAGAGAGCAAAGCAAGTTGTCCTTTCGAAGTGGTCAGACCACCTTCAAAGTTTGGATTATGTACCATTTACAAGAAATAATGAGCCTTGTAAGAAAAGTAGTAGCATAGACGTTGATACAGCTGACCTGTCCACTGTATGGCCAGCTGTTGCAAATGTTATTTAACATGTCAACCACCTCACTCCACACACTTAACACAGCAATAAAACCAGCATGCTTTTGTGACATGGGCTGCTGCAGGCATGGTAGAAATGGAAGATTCTAACCCTTGTAAAGGTAGAAAAGGGTATTGGAGTACATGGTGTATATATATATATATATATATATATATATATATATATATATATATATATATATATATGACTGAAATACAGATCTGATTTTTTTGAAAGTGCTGAATATATGGCAATTTGGGAATGAAATAAGCATAAACTGCATAAAGTGATTCATTGATTGTTACTAGGCTGACGAACCAAGGGGGGAGGGGTGTTTTTAAGCCTAGCAAAGTTTTCCAGAAAGAATGATGTCCTATATCCGAATAGGATGTTGAGCGCCAGACCATTGTAAGCTACCTCTGACCATAAGGGACACGAGTGCCAGGCCTGATTTAAATTTCCTGTTCCCCATCCACTGGTCTAGGTTGCGCTTAAACTAGGCAATAAGATGAACTTAGCTTCACGTTGATGGGAAAACTGTTCCATAGGAGAGGCAGTCTCTTAGTCACAGACAAAATTCACATCTCTTGACTTTGCGTTTCTGGTGCTGTTTGAATTAAGAATATGTAGAAGATTCGTAAGTGTGGGATTTGTGAATGCCTTGTAAGACAGGCATAGATGCCCCTCAGCATGTCAGGTTATTTACTTATGTAAGTATTTTGTAATACTAAATCGGGAGGACTAGCTATTTCTGCAGACATCATCTCTGCTAGAATACAGATGAGAAA
Organism: Protopterus annectens; assembly: GCF_019279795.1. Classification (NCBI taxonomy): domain Eukaryota; kingdom Metazoa; phylum Chordata; order Ceratodontiformes; family Protopteridae; genus Protopterus; species Protopterus annectens. Next base: position 629,034,945 of record NC_056737.1, on the reverse strand, counting down.
GAATATATCCTAAAAATTGCACTGAAAATGGAATAGGGCATTGACTGGAAAATCGTGTGTATGTTCAGCAATGGGAAATTAATGCATTTTCATAGGAGCTGAGGTCTCTGTCAGTAAGGTTTAATAAGAAAGCACCATTGTTTGAAAAGGAGGTAAGAACAAGTGAACAAATCTAAAGACCGAAGCTGAGTAGATTAAAGATGAAGTGCAGATGTTTTTCGGATGACTGGTACATGCTTGAGACAACCTTCTGAATGGATTACTGAGACTAGTTCTTGTAATTATAGAAGTTCAAAATGTATTTGTTATTTTTAATTCACAAAATTAAAATCAGTGGGCTTCCTCTTTTCAGCAGTCACTGTTTTAGACTTTATAACAGCAGCTGTGGGAAATGTTTCAGTTTGGCATTTGTCAGCCACATGTCTTCTACAGCATAAAGCCAATTTTTTTTTGGATTTTGTGTAACTCTAGTTTTCAGAAACAATTTGAAAAGTTTCATATAGCCTTTAGCCATATGAAAAACTGAGCTTGGAGTTTAGTTGTTGCAAAATAAATTTATATTTCCATTAATCTTGCCTGTAGTGGTATTAAAGTGGTGCATTTGTTTTTTTTTAATAGTATTGTACCCTACCTGTTTATCATTTCAAAATCCTTGAACATTTCTTTCCAGGTTTATGTAATGTATGACCTACTGGGTGTATATAAATGCATTGTAACCATTTTCCCAAATTTTCAAAATGTTATTATTCTGTTTTGATTGGATTCCTCACCTGGAATGTGGCATTGCCAATACTGCAGTGCATTTGTAATGGGCATGATATTTTAATAAGGAAAACAGATTTTTCCTTATCCACACATGTTGTGCCCAGTGCATTTCATGTGGAAAAACAAATGTTTATTGTAGGAGCTGTTGAACATTAGTGGTAGCTTGTGTACCCTGTTTGTAGAGTGAAGGAATTTAGAAGTATGGAGGACAGAAAGCAGCTACAAACCGGAGCAGAGATGGTTCAGTGAAAATTGTAGTTTATATACGTTTTCTTTTTAACTGCCTGATTTTTGCTAACAATGAAATGAGACAGATTAGAGAAATTTGTTCAACTGGTATCCAATACCTCTGCCCATGTAATTGTAATGGCTACCGTATAGTCAAGTCCACAACATTAATTCACTAAATGTTGATAAAGCACAGTTGTGTGAATCTGAGTAATCAAGCTTTTGTATTAAGCATTCAGCACACTTCCAAACACTTTACTAAAAAGGTACTGAAAAAGTGTTAAAGAACAGCTTTGTTTGAGCCTTTGCTTTACCCAGCTGATAACTGTGGAGGAGTCGGAGCATATCTTGGCAAGAATGCCATCCTGTCACAAGATGCATGCAGGAGCATGTGCTTGTACGCACACACACACACACACACACACACACACACACACAGGCAGTTTAGCTAATCATCAGCTGACTAATGGCATGTCAGTGGAATGTGGGAGAGATCTTGAACATGAACACAAGCACAAGGAGGACATACAGACTCCACACAGAAAGCACCCCAACTAGAGACCAGGCTGGAGAGCAGAGAGCTGGGATGCAGCAACACAATCCACTGTGCCATCCTGCTGTGAACTCCTGTGTCTTAAAATGCAACATTGTAGGACTGATTTTGTATAGTTTGCTTTGTCTACTGGGTTAGACATACAGGCATGGCACATATACAGAGGAGAAAAGAAGCTCAAACACATAAGCTAACAGTGGAATGGAAATAGTGTTATGTAATCATGATGCGTCAGGTAATCGTGTATTTTCTTTGTAGCCTATTAGTTCCATAAGGCCATGCTATAAATAAAACATGTAAGAAGATAAGGAATAAAATGAGGATAGTGTTATATTTCTAACATCCAGCAGTTAAGCAGTGTTGACTTTGTCTAGATGAGTATGCTAGAATAGATTACTAGCCCATGGAAGAGAAATTTTGCACTTCAAATTTTCCTTATAGGTTAGTCAGTCTTACCCAAGTAATGTGTTTAAGAATTCGGAAAGGCTGGCTAATCCAGTCATATTATAGGAATCAGCTGATAGTGAGTGTATCTGCTTGGCAGTGAAGTGGTTATTGCTCTGACATTTAGTTTGCCACATAGCTGAATACTTTTAGTAAGTTAGTAGTAGAAGATCTAGGACAGCTGTTGGGTTGCTACCAAGTAAGTATGCTGCCCAGGGCTGGATATAAAGTTTTATATATCTTTCTTCTGGTCAAGTGCATTTGAGACCATAGCATTGATGGTAGATGCAGTAATGCATATTTGGTGACAAATCATGCATTATCAGATATGATGTCCTTCTATTCCAATGTTGCAGTATTCACTAGTGGGTTTACCCTTCTTCCCATCAGCTTGTTCGGCCAGGTTTCCAAAGCTTTTTCAGTCCCTGTTGGTGTGTCGGACATCTGACGTGTATGCTGGTACATGGTCCATAAAAGTGACATCTGCATGCACCAGTCCTCAGAACTTTTCAGACGCCAGGAATTCCTGCTACTCACGGACATCGGATTAACCTCACATTTAAGATAAGTACAGTAATCTGTCTCATTTCATTGTTAGCAATGGATCAACTTATCCACACCCCCACCAGGGGCAACAATATCCTAGATCTGGTCATTAATAACACGAGTGGCCAGTGTTCCACACCTGAAGTCAACCCCTCATTGGTCCGATCTGACCATAAGCTAATTACCCTAGATATCCACATCCTGCTCCCACCCCCCCATTAAGGAAACCATGGTAAAAAATTTCTCCAAAGCCAACTTCATGCTTCTTAAGACAGAAGTGGTGAACTTCATGACACCCATGCAGATGGACAATACAGTTATGACTACTGAATCCTACACAATTGAACTTTATAAGCACTTGCATGAGTGCATGGATCGTGCTATCCCAAACAGAACCAAGACGCTATCCTCCAAAAAATGGAAGCTAATCTGGTGGTCCCCTGCCATAAACAAACTGTACAACAGAAGGAAGAAACTGTTGCAAAAGAGAGTAAAATCCCACGAGTGGAGGAGCTCCCTGGTCAGCCTCAGTAAGAAGCTGCAATCCCTGATAAAATCCTCCAAAGCTAGTTACGAAAACAAAATCACCACTGATTCTAAAGACAACCACAAAGCATTCTATAGCTATGTCAAGAATCTCAATGGCAACACTCAGATCTGCTCTGAGTTACAGCACAATGGCACTAAATATACAGACCCAACTGATATTGCCAACATCCTGGCAGATAGGTTCAGTGCTAACTTTACCCCCCTCTCACCCCCTAAAGAGCCCATCTCTATACCGGAAGAATGCAAAGTTCCTGTAATCACGGCTGTACAGGTAAAAAGCACACTCTCCAAAGCCAAGAACACAGCATCCATGGGACCAGACAACATCCCAGGCTGCGTTCTACACGAACTACAGAACAAACTGGCACCCCACCTAAGTACCATGTTCAATCATAGCTTCACCTCAGGCTTTGTGCCTGCTGAATGGCGCACAGCAATGGTTATCCCACTCCACAAGGGAGGAGCCACCACGGACCCTGGGAACTACCGCCCCATTAGCCTGATGAGCCTGGTCTGCAAGGCCATGGAACGTATCATCATGGAACTTATAAACAAAGACATTGGTAATCCCCAAACTCTGGACCCCACCCAATTCGGGTTTGTAAAAGGCAGATCATGTCTCCTAAACCTGATAGGCTTCTTTGAAGCAGTCACCAAAGCCGTAGACAAGGGTAAGGTGGTTCACACAGCCTATCTAGATCTTGCCAAGGCTTTTGACACCATCCCCCACTCTGGAATTATAGATAAACTCACTAAACTAGGTATAAATCCCTGTGTCACAAGATAGGTTGCCAACTGGCTCACTGACAGAACCCACACTGTGAAAGTAGCAGACTCCAAATCCGACTTCAGACCAGTGACAAAGTGGAGTACTACAAGGTTCAGTCCTGTGTCCTCTCCTGTTTGGTATCTACTTCTCTGAAGTACCAGGCTAACATAGAAGGTCTTTGGCTAACGAAGGTAGCAGATGACTGCAAACCAGGAGCCATAATCGAAACTCCTAACGATGTGGACCTCCTACAAAAGGGCCTCACTGAGACAGATGCCTGGTGTCAAAGCTATGGCCTCAAGCTCAATGCCAAAAAGTGCATTGTCATCCCCTTTGGCAAAAACTCTGTACCCATGAGCTACAACATAGGCGGTCGTATACTTAACACCGAAAGTGTGATAAGAGACCTTGGGACACAGGTGGACAGTAGTCTCTCCTTTGATAATCACATCGCCACAGTAGTCAGGAAATCCTTCTACGTGGCACACCTCATCACAAAAGGTTTCTCATCCAGAAAAAAGAGGTCATTGTTCCCCTCTACTCATCACTCATTAGACCCATTATAGAGTACAGTGCCCCTTTTGGTATGTACCTCACAAGACATCTACAACAACTGGAAAGGCCGCAGAAATACCTCACAAAGAGGATTACCGGCCTCAAACAGATGCCCTACGCAGACCGTCTCAAAAAACTCCAGCTTTACTCCGTCGTATATCGCCTACTCAGAGGTGATCTCTGCCTAACATACAAAGCTATGTCAAACACAGAACTGTTGGACATGCTTCACTTAAAGAAATCCCAATCCCTCTGAGCTACACGCTCTAGGGTCCTAAACCTTGTCACCACAATAAACAGAACATGTCGGAGGGATAGATTCCTGTCCCAGAGACTTCCCATACTCTGGAATAAACTACCTATCTATAGCAAACAAAGCTCCTCATTAGCACTCTTCAAGAAAAATCTTGATGATTGGATAGGAAATAGGAAATTTTCCCCGGGGATCACCTCTGTGGCTCTGCTCGACAGTGGCACAGAAAAATAATTTACTTGGGTGGCAAAAGCCAGGGTGCCTTTTTGGCTGGGCTTGTATAGGCCCCAGGGCCGATAACCTAGTACCTACCTATGAACCCTGTTCGGGATTTTCTTCAGTCCTTTGTAATTGATATAGTCTGTTAATATCTGGTAAGAGCAAGTGCAACTGTGGTCGCCAGATTCCCCACAAAAGACACCCACGACCATTGTCTCTTTTGTTTGGGTAGGGATCATGATTATAAAAACTGCGCCATTTGTAAGTTATTCATCTCTTAAGACCTTTCGTCACCGACTTCAGGCCCTCGACCTATATCTCGAAAACCAGCATCTTAGGCAAATCACTCTAGGAATGGAAGCCACTACCGATGCCCCATCCGAACCACCTAGGAAGAGGGCCAAGCCCATGAGGCCATCCACTTCCACCGCACCTCCCTCTGCCGATTTCTGACCTGTAGCCACCATTAGCTTGGCCGAGGAACTGGTAGCTGCCACACTGGATAAAGTGAGTACCTACTAGGAAGCTGCAAAATCCAAAGTGGACAGGTCTGGGGAGGATATCTGGGTGCCTTATTCAGATGCCGGGGGGAACCAGCTTCAGAGATGGGTGCTTCGGAGCAGGCCTCTGCTGATCCTGCTATTTCCTCAAGGCCAACTGACATCCAGATGCCGGTTAGGCCTGCAATGAAAAAACAAAATTCAAAGCATGTCGCTTCAACCCCTGAGGCCTTGCCAGACTGGTAGGCCTTCAGTCAGTGTCTTTACAACACCTTCCTGGCTCTTAGGCCTTGGCCTCCCTCATGCTGCTCCACCTCTTCCAAGTCCCAGGCCTATTCTGCCAGAGACTACCCTTAGACATCCTGCTGAGGAAGAAATGTCTGACTCCTCAGAGGACTCCTTGTCTTATTCTTCACAAATATCTTCCCCTCTGGGGAATGGATCACCAGAAGAAGCTTCTGCTGAGCCTAACTCCCCTGTGGAAGACCTTGCCTTTGGGGACACAGTTACTGTTATGAGGGGACATTTCAAATGAGACTGCTCAGTCATGTCTGAGCAACAGAAAAGATTCTACGATTTGATCCAGATGGAATCTCCTAACCCTGCCCCTATTCCTCCTGTCCAGCCTACCTTCCTGGATGCTTTTGCAATAGCATGTTTAAACCCAGACTCTAGGCCACCTACTCCAAGAAGGGCAGACCGATTGTATAGAGTACCTGATGCAGACAAATTTATTTTCAAATGCCCTCCAGCTGACCCAGCAACCAATTCCATTGCCACTGATAGGGCTACCAAACTTCTCCCCACTACCACTGTACTGCCTGCTGATAAAGACAACAAGGCCATGGAGAGGTAGGGGAAAAAGATTTACACTTAAGCTACTCTAGCCTTTAGGGCTACAAATTACCAGTCACACATGGCCAGGTACTTCTTGGCACTACTGGACAAAGCTTCTAAGGATCGTAATGAAATCCCGGACTGCTCTGCAAAGGCATCCCTGGCTTCCTTGCTTGGGCTCATATCCCAAGTCAATAAGCATTCCCTAAGCTGTGCATATGATGCAGCAGAGGCCTCTGCCAGGTCAGCTGCATCTGCCTTTGTATTGAGGAGATACTCCTGGCTGCGTCTCCAGCCTTTACCAGACGACTTTAAGGCCAAACTCTTGGATGCTCCTTTGGATCACACTGCCCTTTTTGGCTGCAAGGTAGCTGATCTCTTTAAGCCACTTCAGCAAAAAGGGGAAAGAGCTCCAGGATCTAAAGCATCTCTTTGTCTCTCCAAGCCCAAAATTTCAAAGAAACTTCCTGGCCAAGACACAGTATATCAGGAAGACTTCTAGGCCCTAGCCCCCTCCAGATCCAGAAGACCACACAGGAGGCAGACTAAACACCATAGGACACCTCAAGCTTCTGCCCAGAGACCTCCCTTTCCAGAAAGGGCAGGCAGCATCTAACTGCCTGCCTCGTTTTCTACCACCCCATCCTCCCACCATACCTTTATCCTCCCACCTCTCTCACTGCCTCCCTACATGGGCCCTAGTGACGTCCGACAAATGGGTTCCGTCTGTCCTGAAGGAGGTTTACTTCATGTCCTGGATGTCCCCTCCCCCCAAGTCTTACTATCCTGCTACCTCCACCCTCTCAATGGTCCCTCCTTCCTGAGGTACTAAACAACCTGCTGCTCCAAGGTACCATAGAACTTGTTCCCCCCTCTGCTCGATTGAGAGGCTTCTACTCCAGAATCTTTCTGGTGCACAGAAAGGAGGGACCATGGAGAGCCATCCTAGACCTTTCCTGCCTCTACCCATTCCTGAAGGTTCCTTCCTTCAGGATGATAACACTACCCATTCTCTTTTCCCTCGTCCTGCCCCAGGCCTTCATGATGACCCTGGACATGAAAGATGCCTGCCTACATATTCCAGTAAAACCATCCTCCAGAAAATTCCTCTGATTCAAAGCAGGCTCCTTGCATTTTCAGTTTTGTGCCTTGCCCTTTGGACTCTCCACAGTTCCAAGGGTATTTACAAAATGCCTAGCCCCAGTCATTGCTTACTGCAGAACAAGAAGTATGCAAATTTTCCCATACCTAGACGATCTGCTAATTGAAGCAGCAGACAGACAAACCCTCCTAGCCCACACAAAGGACCTTCTGCTCCTGCTGAAGTCCTTAGGATTCCTCATAAACTTCCCCAAATCCAATATAAATCCTACACAAGACATAGTCTTCCTAGGATGCAGAATCAGAACAGACCTCAGGATGGCCTTCCTACCTCAGGAAAAAGTGCTTTCCCTGACCCAACTCCTTCATTCTGCTATCCTTACACCCACCCTAACGGCGAGAGAATTTCTCGGCCACATGGCTGCCACAATTCCCATGCTGCCACTGGCAAGATTACACATGAGAAAGATGCAGTGGTATCGCTCAATATGGACCCAGCATTCTCACCCCCCTAGAGATCAGAATCCCACTTCTACCCTGCCTTCATCAAGAGCTAATGTGGTGGAGGGCCCAGGTGACCCTAAACCCAGGTCTTCCTCTACAGTTGCCCCCCCCCTCTCAGATCATGCACACAGATGCCTAAGATCTGGGTTGGGCAGCAACATTAGACAGAAGGAAAGTACAAGATTTGTACTGTACTGAAGTACAGGTCAACATTAAGGGACTCTGGCTAACAAAGTTTGCAGATGACTGCAAACTGGGAGCCATTATTGAATCCCCAAATGATGTGGATACTCTACAAAAGGGCCTTACAGAAACAGATGCTTGGTGCCAGAGCCATGGGCTCAAGCTCAATGCCAAGAAATGTATTGTTATCCCCTTTGGGAAAAAACATGTATCCATGAATTACCATATAGGTGGCAGTACACTAAACACAGAAAGTGTGATAAGAGACTTAGGGACACAGGTGGACAGTGGTCTCACCTTCGATAACCACATCGCCACAACAGTCAGGAAATCCTTCTATGTGGCACACCTCATCACAAAGGGCTTTTCATCCAGAAAAAAGGAGGTCATTGTCCCACTGTACTCACCCATTATAGAATACAACGCTCCATTTGGTATGTACCTCTCAAGACATCTGCAACAACTGGAAAGGCCTCAGAAATGCCTCACTAAAAGAATCACAGGCCTAAAGCAGATGCCCTACGCTGCCCGCCTTAAAAAACTCCAGCTATACTCTGTCGCATATCGTCTACTCAGAGGCGATCTCTGCTTAACATACAAGGCCATGTCAAACCCAGAGCTGTTGGACATGCTACACTTAAAGAAATCCCAATCCCTTAGAGCTACACACTCCAGGGAATCTAAACCTTGTCATCACAATAAACAAAACATGCTGGAGGGATAGGTTCCTGACCCAGAGACTCCCCAGACTCTGGAATAGATTGCCCATACATGTCAAGCAGAGTGCCTCTTTGGACCTCTTCAAGAGGAACCTTGACTATTGGATGGGAGAAAGGAAATTCACCCCAGGGATCACGTCAGTCGCCCTGCTAGACAGGGGTCCAGGAAAGTAAATAATGTGGGAAGAAATAGCCAGAGAATTGTTATGGCTAGGCTTGTATAGGCCCTAGGGTTGATAGCCTAGTACCAACCTATGAACCTATTTGTGGAAAAACAAACAATGGCATATCAACATCAGAGAAATGTCTGCCATACTTCTGGCCCTACAGGCCTTTCTTCAGATAGGGCATCCTAAAGATCTTCACAGACAGCACCACAGTGATGTGGTACTTGAACAAGCAAGGAGGGACCAAGTCTTATCTCCTCTGCAGACTGGCCTTTTAGGTATGGGATCTAGCTGTCTCCCAGGGGAATCACCCTACTCCCGTCCCAACAAAATTGCCAGGCAGATTCCTTAAGCAGAACCTCCTTAGACAGTCACAAATGGATGCTGTCAAGGGAGGTATTTCTACAGTTGATTCACAGGTGGGGTTATTCCACAGATAGACCGGATTGCCTCCTCCACAAACAGACAATTACAGAGCTACTGCTCCAGAACTTATGACCCGAAGGCTCTTCAAACAGATGCCTTCTTAATGTCCTGGAAGGGGAAATGCCTGTACGCCTTTCCCCCTTCCTTCTAATACAGAGAGTCCTATTGAAAATTCAGCAGGACTCACCAAAAATCTTGTTGGTGACACCCTTTTGGCCAAGGCAACACTGGTTCCCCCTACTTCTTCATCTATCCAAGGGCAATCACCACAAGTTACCCCTCTCAGTGGATCTATTCACACAGCACCAGGGAACACAGATTCCCCACACAGTGGAGATCCCTACACCTCTCCCTGTGGCTGATGGTGTCTGAAGGGAATCAGAATCCTTATATAATGAGGACATGCTCTCAGTCCTGCAGGAGGCCAGGAAACCTAACACAAGGAAATCCTCTCTCTCTAAATGGAGAAGGTTTTCTATCTGGTGTCAGAAAAGACGGCTAGAGCTGCTGGACAGCGACCTGCCTTTAATTCTTTCTTATCTGTGTGAACTGCTAAAGACAGGATTGTCTTAGTCTTCCTTAAAGGCACATCTGTCAACCATTTCTACCTGCCTGCCTATGGAGCCCTCACTTGCTTCCAGGCTGCCAGCCAAACTATTCCTAAAAGTTGTTCTGCAGCTTAGACCCCCTAGGAATCCAACTCCTCCTCCCTGGGAATCTTAATTATGTGCTGGAAAAACTCACTCTCCCACCCTTTGAACCAGCTGGTAAGGCAAACTTGAAATTTTGCATGTGGAAAAACCATACTGCTAGTAGCTAGTAGCTTTAACATCAGCCAAGAGGGTCTCAGAGCTCCAAGCTCTTATGTCTACCCCACCTTTCCTAGTTTTCCATATGGACAGGGTCATCCTCAGTATTAATCCTTCCTTTACCCCCAAGGTGGTTAATGACCTCTCCCTTAATCAGGCTATTCAACGGCCCACCTTTCCTAACCCTCAGGGAGACAGTGAGAGAGCCCTTCACTCCCTGGATGTACACAGGCAGCTCCGTTTCTACTTAGATAAGACCAAACCTGTATGCAAGTCAGACCAGCTGTTTGTTTCCTTCCACCCCAGGGCTCTGAGGAAAGATGTAGGGAGGCAAACCATTTCTTCTTGCATTGCTAGGGCAGTCTCATTTTGTTACTGTCACCATGTCACCATGGAAAGACACTAATGGGCAATGTCAGAGCCCATTCCACAAGGGCCATGGCTTCTTCTGGAGCCTTCTTTAAAGGTCTAGACACTAACTCCATTTTGGAAGCAGCTACTTGGTCATCTGTGCACACCTTCACCAGCCACTACAAGCTGGACCACATGTCCAGGACCAGAGCAGGATTTGCCAGGGCTGTCGGGTTCCTGAAATCCTCATCCAGACCACCACCCAGCCAGCAGTGAACTTTTGTACTTGCCCACTAGTGAATACTGCAACATTGGAATAGAAGGACATAGGAAAGTTGTGTAAAATGTTACATAACCATAGATGTCCTTCTCTTCCATGTTGCAGTATTCCTTCCCTCCCTCCATCCCCCTGTTCTCCTTGCACTTGCTCTCCATGGCTCCTACTCAGGCTATGCTATCAGGACTGGCTCCATCTGGGGCTTCTTGTTTCTGAGGATGGTGTGCGCAGACATCACTTTTATAGACCACTTACCAGCCTACACGTCGGACATCTGACGCACCAACAGTGACTGAAAAAGCTTTGGAAACCTGGCCAAACAAGCTGATGGGAAGAAGGGTAAACCCACTAGTGAATACTGCAACATGGAAGAGAAGGACATCTGTGGTTATGTTAAGATTTTTACACAACTTTCCTTTCTTTAAGGTCAGCAAGCTGAAATTATGTTTTGAAGTGATCTAACTTTAGGCTTTTTAATATGTGTTGGTGTCACAGAATAGCTGTTCTCTAATTTTGTACAATGTACCTGGCTTCTAGTGTGTGTTTATTAAACCTTTTGGAAAGAGACCATGTTACCTATTAGGATTCCAAATTGCTTGAAAGACTTTTCATTTCCAGGAGCCACGTTGTTTATGTAGTAGTGAACTATATGGAATCACAGTGTTTTATGAACAGTACAACACTGGTTTTGTTCTTGTTTTGGGTGAGTTTACATTGCTTCAGCCATTTGCACAGCATGTGAAAGCCTGAAATGAATGAATTGTCTTTTGTGGACTATGGTACCTGCAGTTTAGTTACGAGTCATCTGCATATTGAATCAGGATAGTGTAGGTGCCGGCAAGTTTGTGTTTAATTTTGTATGTGAAAAGAAAAAAACAACAGAGGCCTAGATACAACAGAAAACTGATTTTTGATGGTGGGCAGCAGCAGGATTCACACCATCTAACTTTTAGTGGTCTGTTAGTTAAGCAGATTTGGAACCATTTGGGGGACAGGTGGTTTTCACTGCCTTTAGACTCGAAACATGCTAGTAGAAAAGGCTCAGCCAGGTCAAAGGATTTGGAGAGGTTCAGTGGTACAAAGGCTTATTTTTCTTGGCCGAAGTTAAGTATGGCTGTCAGTTTTGAGTTTCCAGTTTCTTTGCAGTGGCCTTTTCTGAAGTCATACTGGATTTGTGCTAGACTGTTCTTTCCTTCTAAGTAATAAGCTAACTGATTATAGACGTTTTCCACAATTTTTGATGAAGGTTAAAGCTGTCAGCTTGAATCTCTCTCCACCTTTAGAGGAAGAATTTTACTCCTGTTCAAAATGTCTGGAGTGGGATATTCTTGTATGGGTCTCTCTCAGTTGTGGAAGTGAGTAGACAATAGATGGTGTAAGTCTAATATATGGTGGTAGAAGGTTGTATGGCTGTCAGTTTTGAGTTTCCAGTTTCTTTGCAGTGGCCTTTTCTGAAGTCAAACTGGATTTGTGCTAGACTGTTCTTTCCTTCTAAGTAATAAGCTGCTTTGAGATTTTTGTCTTGTGCTGTAAGCATCTGTTTGTGGTAGCTAGATGCATTTGGAATTTTGAATTGATAACAGCCATGTAAGCATTTAAAGAATCACATTGACTATAGGCAGAGTTATTTTGCAGTTAAGTAGTAGTTATGGAAAAGATTGTCAATGTCTAAATTATTCTAAGTGAAAGTGGTTAAATATTCCATTGCTTTTTGAGTTGATGACAACTTAAAAATATATTTTTTTCTTTTTAAATAATTTTGCTTTGCAAACCTAATCTGCTGTAGGCAGTGCTTGCTTGGCTGTTAATAATTGTTTTTTTTTTTTGCAAGTCAGTACAACAAATTTATACCTTTTCCAAGTTGAGCCTTTTTAATTTTATAAAGCTTTTTTTTGTGTTGTTGAGCCAAGGAGAGAGTATTGCTTCTAGGTTAATATCTCATAAAGCATAGTTATTCAGGATACTTGTATGAATCTTGGTAAAGAATGTTGCGGCATTGTCAGTTGGAATATCTTGACTCAAAAATCAGTTGACGGATTGCAGGTCTGTACCTATAGTTTCAAAAGGCATGCTCCTTATAGATTGTGTTTTTTGAAAGGTGCATATTATAAGATTGTTTCCAGGTGGTTTGTATTGACACAGGTGATAACTGAGGGTATTGGATAAGGTTATAGTTTCTGGGAAGTGACTTGGGAACCTTCGCTTGTTTCCACTCGAGTAGTTTGGTAGTACCCACGACTATGTTAGCCTGACTCAGCTTTGTATTTTGGCATTTTCTACAAGGATCAGTGTAACTGTCAAGGAGTACTTAAACTACCCAAGATCAGGAGTTCTTTATCAGTGCTTTCCTCAGCTGAAATAGACTGTAGAGCAGAGACTGTAGAGCAGTGTGTGAGCTTTCCCTGTATCGATAGATACAGTCTATTCCTGTGTATTTACATCTACCAGAAAGTCTATCGACAACTTGTACTGTGTAGCTGATGCAAGCTATACATGTGTTTACTTCCACCTGTGTGCATTTTACAGAGGCATCTTGTGAATGAGGTGTACTATGTGGTTGACTGAGAGTTTGATAAATTGTTAGGAAACAGTACTGCTGTGCTCCCTGTTCTTTGTCTGTTTGATTATTTGCAGTTGCAAATTTGCTATCCGTGATGTACATTTTCTCTGAAATGACTGGTTTGAGTCTTGGCAGTAAAATGTAGAACTGTTTGATTTTGTAGCAATTAATGTCGTTGATGGGCAATGTTTAAAAGTGCTCATAAGCAACTTCTGTGGATGCTACCTTTGGATCCCTGTTCTCGTTCTTGGGCCTGGGTTCGTTCGTTACACTCACATTTCTTTTTTAGCGGGAGACGTATTTATTTTCATTGGGAAGCACAGTATTTAGATATGTATATGTGATAAGCAAGTTATTTCTGTTTAGGACTTAAAATTGCAAGGTAATTTCATTTTGTTCAAGTGCAAAGATAGTTTGGAGTATATCTAAACAGTGTATTACATTAATTAGTTAGATTTTAGAAGTTTATTACAGTGTCTTCAGTGATGAGGAGAACAGCATTACTTTAAGGAAGAGCTTACTGAGGGGCAAAAATGTGGACTTAATGTAGTCACAAAGGAAAAATAGTCAAGACTGTAGGGTGGTGAAGAGAGAGGCAGATGACTTGAGGAATAATAAAGTATTAATTGTAAGTTTGTTAGAAGCCTGGGTGAAGTAATGAGAAGGCAGTATTACTTAGTGAAGAGTTAAAGTTAGTGAAATAAGGGAAAAGAGAAGTGAGAATACAGTTATGGATCCTTTGGAATGAGTTGTAAATAAGTTTAGTCATAGAGGTTATGTAACTTTCCTCTGTGAACTTTGCATACACCAGGGAGATAAAGCAAGTATACGAAGCAAAACAGGAGAAAGAAAATTTGGGGAGATTGATGGGGTAGGAAAGATTATTAAATATATAAAGATAGAAATGTGACTTGGGAGGCTCTGAACACCAAGGATGATGGGTGTAATTTGAAAGACAGGTGACATAAATTTTTCACTAGAAATAAAATTAATGCAGAGACTTGATAGTTTTGTACAAACCATAATGAGTGCTGCTGGACTGGTCAAAAAAAGTGTGGAGAAGGGATGCTTATGTTATAAATTTAAGAGAGGATGGGGAGAGGTTATAGAACAGTGTAAAGGTAATAAACTCTGGTGTCTATTATACTTACATTCATGCCCCACTCAGAACAATCAATCTTCACATTTCATGCAATCAGTCTCTTATGTCTTAGCTGGGTGGAACATATCTGTGACCTTCTCTGAATGAAGCTATATTAACCTAGCAATTGAAAGCTGCTTTGCGGAAATACCTTATATAGGTGTAATTATTTGATTTAATGTATAGTTTATCTTACCTTTAAGTTTTTCACAAAATTCTGCAGCTTCACAAAGCTTAATATGGATAAAAAAACACCTTAATGTGTGAGAAAACATAATAATTGTTTTTGCAGGTACGCTATGCCCCCTCCCTTCACCCATCAATGTTAAAACTACACCCCCCTTTACTAAATATACAGTTTGTTTTTTGGGGGAAAACTAACACTGTTGTTTCAGTTATTCTAAGTATTCCCTTTATTCCAAAGTAGTAACAGTCTCTGAATTAGACATGTAGACCAGAACTTCTCCCCTCATCAATGGGCACAACATGCATTCAGAAGTATTTAGTGTTTTAGTATATGCTTACATTTGTTTTCCTCTTCCATAGACTTTTCTTTTAACATGTTACAGCTGCTGGACAAAGCAAACCTGACATTGCGTGTTTGACTATGCAGTCATTCATTCAGTGCTCGTTTAACTTTTGGGTACTGTACTTTCCGGCAATTAAAGTACGTAGAAGTTTCACTTGTAGTCCCACCTCATGCAATTTGTTCCCTTCTGTTCACACTTTGTATGATAAATCCATGTGTAGGGGCACAGATGTGTCTAGTACAGTCTGTTTTATTAACTAGCTTATCTAGTAACTTCTCTTTTGTAGTAATCGCCAGGAAGAAATTGATTTTAGCTGCATAGTTCTTTTTGGAGTTTGCTCTACTTTTCCCAACACAAACAAGTTGTGTACTAAGAGAGTGCATTAATTTTGTTCAGCTGTGTGAGCAAAGATTTTCATCCTCCTTTTTCTTCTGTTTTAAGATGCGTCATTTTCAGCCTAGCTCCAGGCCAGGCTTAGTTCGCAGCCAGTCCCACCATCTCTGTGAGCATCAACTCCAAGATCAGGTCTGCACAATGGTGCCCAAAGAGGAGTTTGTTCAGCTTCAGCAGCGACTACAGCAGGCTGAGAGGAGAAACCAGCAGCTACAGGAAGAGCTGGAAAACAGGGTACCAGAAGTGAACATGCAGCAGGTAGGAAATAATGCTGAGTGTGTGTGTGTGTGTCTCATACCAAAAAGTAATGCAATTTAGACTGCTGTTTTTTCATCTCTTTTGGGACACTGGGAGTTTGGCTTTTGCTGAATTCACATGTCTAGTTGTTTGGATTCCCTTTTTGTAAATATTTTGTGTTCTTTCTGGTGGAAGTCTTTCAGTCAAATGTTTTGGTTGAAGGTGAGGGTAAAATTTAAGTATAATTAAATGTAGTGTGAGGAAAAAATTGTTAAAGGAAACAAATCTGGATGGAAGTGCTTCTTCAAATTAAAAAATGCACATGTACATAACCTAACCGCAATGAAGATTTAAGTGTGCAATGTGAAATGTTCCTGCTCATCATGTGAACAAGTAACTTCATGAAACTGTACTCCATATGTGCAGGTATAGAAATAAAACTTATTGCTTTTTGCAGTGATTCATTGGCATCATTGTTGGAATTTCTGAAAACATATGAGTTTTGGAAATCTAGTGAAGCAGCGCTTTAACACATGTATATTACAGCATGCAGTTACATATTTAACATCAAATGAATTTGAATCTGAACCATGTTTGAATCTTACCTTCCTTCCCCTTTTTAAAAAAATACTGCTAAACAAGCTGGGCAGAGAAGTGAATTATCTGCATTGTCCTTTTTGGAGTAACCATTTAGAAGGGTAATTCTGAGACCTACCTTTCTGATACTCAAGGTATGTGCACTCACCTCAGATAACTAGCCACAAAGCATGCAAAGAGCAAGGTCAGTCATCTCAGATATGCACTAAACAGTGTTCTAGGGTGAATAACCCATATCGTTCTGTTACTGTTTGACCACATATTGCAGTTATTTACTGTTCTTGGATCCTCATTGCTCTCATTAATTAGATTACTTCTACTTTTACATCTGAGATTTAGTTATATGCATGTCACTGCTTTGCAATATACATCAGTTGTGATGAAACCCATCATAACACAAGGTCAAGCATCTAATTTATGTAGCAGCTGTGTGGTATGCCAAATGCTTTGGTGTATCAGATGCTTTTCCTAATGGAACTCCTGTGGTTATTTCTTTGAGATAAGTGCATTTATCCCTGATCAGGAATTATTTTGAAATCAATGTAGAGTATTCTTTGCTACAGCTCCTGTCTAGCGTTTTGCATATCCTGTACTTAAAAGCAATATTTTGTTCCAAGTACTTGTGTATTTGTCCAGTTTCCCAAATGTTCAAGTTCCTTATGACTGACCCAGGCTGTGCAATTTTTTTTTTTTGCAATTAATTTTCTTCCTTCATATGTCTCACCAGTCCTTTTCATAACCTAAGTTCATTGTTTACTACTACTGCTTAGACTGTTCCATCAGTTTCCAAATGCAAAGTATGACGATAGGTTTTCAGATCTGAAATATTTGAACTTAGTCAAACAGTTATGCATTTAAGTATTTGAAATCTCTGCAGTGTATGCTGAGGTATTCTTAAGTAACAAAATAAAATCAGGAGATTATTTAATGTTGTAATATCAATGTGACAGAACACGCCCCTTGATATTTTTCAAGTTTTCCTGAGTAAGCCCCATGGGAAGGGTAACATTTCATCTGAATACCTGCTTGCTTAATAAATTAAATGTAAAGGTAACTACAAAGCTTCTTTATAAATAGCAACATATGCTCTCTGTAGGTATGGTTTAAAAAAATGATCATCTACAAGTTGTCATAATGCCAGAATTCCTAAATTTAAAGTTCAGTATTTTTGCAGGTAATTAAATGGAATTAATTAATTAATTTTCCCCTATCTTTGATTCCCCCAATGTCTAGCATCCATCATGCGCCTGGTTCCCCTCTCATTGCCCATGGCGAGATGGAAAAAGAGATAGGATGCCCTCATATGGTTCCACTTGATTGTAGTGGAGACTTTTTCCTTTGACTTACTTTTAAACTGCTATGCTCAATGCGTTGGTAGCCAATGGCATCCAGTACAAATTGTCAGCTTGTATTTTCTTTTCATTTTGTCCCCATGAGCTAGATCTCTTGGATTTCACAGATTGCTGCAGCCAGGAGAGAAATGCATCTCCTGCACTGCATGAATAAGCTAGCATTAGGATGTTTGTTTGCCACCCTACTCCCTCTGTGGGTAGGCTTCTCACATAAAAAGGCTTATTTCTCGAGTCTCTGGCTCCTGGGTTATAGTTGATATTCCTTCTTTCTACACCATAGAGCTGTCCTCCCTAGAATTGTTTTTATTAGTATGAAGTCTTCTCTTATAAGATCTTTGTTTGAGTAATTGTGGGCTGGCATTTTTAATTAAAAGTCAGCTTATTTTAAGGGATTGTCAACCCCCCCCCCCTACCACCACCACCACCATACCATGGTGTACTCTAGTACAAGTAATTGGTTATCCAATCCTATTTCTAGCCATGTGGGTATCTTTAACTGGATTTGCAACATTAGTTGTGTTTTTTTTTTTCATTTCAATAAAATATATTGATATCTTTTTAAAATGTGAACATGTCAGAATTTTTAGGAAAATGTGCCATTTCCCATATTATTTCTGCATCGCAAGTGCTGTGGCTGTTTATAAACACCACTGCAACATTTTTGCTTTTGCTGCTGACAGCTGTAGAAGTGTTATAGCAAACTAAAGAGTAGCTGAAAACTGTAAGCTGTTGTGATTAAACAGTAATACAACCTTGAGGGTCAGTCAGATTCATTGACTATTGGCATTGTTTGTTCCTCAGAAATACTGCATGTGTTTTTTGCTGTGCTGGCTGTTGTGTTTCTGGCATGTTTTTAGATGTAGCAGCATGTGGTGGCATGTATTTTTACACCTCACTTTTAAACTTGCATGATCTTGCTCTTGCTGTGATGCTTTTGGGGGATTGCTTGGCATTTTAAGCAGTTTGCTAAAACTTTAACTTCAAGGTGAAGTGTGTTACTTAAATTCTTTTTAGGCCTTGCTTCCAGAGCAGCGAGCACTGCATGCAGATTCCTACCGAAGGATTGGGCGTTTGTGAAGGCTTGGCTGCTAATGAACAGTTACTGCTAAAACTGGCATGAGCTGAAAATAGCCTAAGATGTCAAATGATTCAGATGCATTTCACACTCATCAGTATTATTTGCACCGTTATTTATTTGTGTAAAGAAAAGATTGAAAGTAATGTTTTTTAAAAAAAATGGTTAGGGATCTTA
Source organism: Protopterus annectens (assembly GCF_019279795.1). Lineage (NCBI taxonomy): Eukaryota > Metazoa > Chordata > Ceratodontiformes > Protopteridae > Protopterus > Protopterus annectens. The sequence goes on along the minus strand of NC_056737.1, from coordinate 629,016,128 downwards.
ATGTACTACAGCTGTCAAAAATCATTTTATTTATTAATGTATGTAAAAGACATTTTTTACATTTTTTAGGGCTGTACACTATTCTGTTCTGTATTCTGCTGCTATTTTTACAGAAATATAAAAATTTTATATTTGTTCTTTAAAAACTTGGGTTATTTATATGAAACTTTGTACAAAATGTATGATACTTCTTATGAAAATGTTTTTTGATGTAATTATTTAAATAAAAAAATGAGGTTTAACAGAAACACAATGCTTTTATGCATATGAATGTTTAGCAACATAATTATTTCAACATATTTCCTATGAATTAAGTATTCTTTGCACTGTTTATCTGTAGTAAATACTCTGTATGAGAATTAGTCCATCTTGCATCTATTTATATTAATTGGCCATAGTTGGCGAGTAATGTGTTTGGTTACCAGGAAAAGTAGCAGTAGAGAAAAATAATAACCACAACACCTCCACTAAAAGAAAATTGGTACTCCTTTTTTTATTCACTGTATGCCTTATACAATATTGCCTTAGGGGGCCATTGCATGTGCATTCTGTTGTGGTCCCATTTCTTTAGGAGGTAGATCAGAGTACTAAATAAGTAACTGATTTACTGAAGGTCACAACAGCAGTATGTGATTCCTACCAATGTCTGAATGTGTACATTACAGGAATAGTGCACTAAGAAGTGACTAAATCATAGTAGGCTTTTGATAGGGAACCAACAAGTGCAGGATGTTGATGTCCTTCAAGGATGCATCTGCAGTCCTAACAAATGGGTTGTCCTGTCCACAGGCAGCCCTTCGGTCGGCCGGATTCCAAAGTCTGGGTTTGGCCTCGGCTGATGTCGCACTTCACCCGACGTCATAGCTGCAGTTCTTCGGGTATAAAGGTATCAGCCGACGCCATTTTCCTCAGTCTTTCTTGCCGCGTGGTGCCCGAAGCAGAAGCTGTTCGCAAGTGCCGGTCGGTCAGAACCAGAGATTACTACTACCGAAGACTTCTAAAAAGCTAAGTACCCCGTTGGGGACTCTTTCTTGCCTCAGCCGATGTCAGAAAAAGTGAATAACTGTTTAACTTGTGGGAAACAAATACCTCATAAAGATTTCCACTCTTACTGCCTACCTTGTTTAGGCCCAGACCACGACGTAGCAGCTTGTCTAGCCTGTGCTTCTTTCAACCGATGGACACTTAGACGTCGGTCGGAATTTGCTGAGGAGTTTTTCGACTCCGCTTTTGCTTACAACATGCCGTCGGAAACTCCGACTTCGCAATTAACTAAAAAGCGCAAGGAAAAGGACCGACACTCGCGGTCCGCGGTTTCGGACAAAACTGCGGTTAAGTCAACCGCGAGTGTCTCGGTTTCGGCTGAAACCGAGTCCTCGGTTCTTCCTTCGGCCGAAAGCTTGCCTCCTACCGAGGCCTCTTCCAGCATGGCTGAATCTGCTACTGAAATCCCACCTACCCTTGCAGGTTCACAGGATTTATCTGATACTATTCCTTTAGATATATCTACTCCTGCACGTGGAGCTGCTAGGCCCCCTGCATCCATGTCGATTAAGGCTTTTGCCAGGGCTAAAGCAGCAAAATCAACCAAGACTGTGCCTGCTAAGACCACCTCTCACAGGCCTAGCTCTAGTACTCAAATGCTTAGTCTAGCAGAGGATCTCATTTCCTTGATCCGGGGATCCCAACCTCACCCTGACAGGGCCTCTCACCCACCTCCAGAGAAGAGGCCTAGAGCAGAGCCCCCTGAGCCAGTTTCTTCAGATTACTCCTCTGATGATTCAGAAAATACAAACCCTCCAGAGGGCCCTTATTCTCCTTATGAGGACTCTGATGCAGAAGACTCCATTCCTTCTGCTTCTCCGCCTGAGGAATTTTCTTTTGGGGAAACCTTGCATGCTATGAGGGAACAATTTCAATGGCAGGGCCAGGATTTTTCAGACTCTAGGAAAAGGCTTAGGACTTTTTTGCATTTGCCACAGCATAGGCCTTTAGCCATTCCTCCAGTACTTACTGTTGTGGATGATGCATTTAATGATGCTTGTACTGCTCCTGATTCACTTCCTCCGGCCCCTGCTAAGCCCGACAGGTACTACAGGGTTCCGGACACACATTATCATTTGTATAAGGCTCCTTTTGCAGATCCAGAAACTATTTCTCAGGGACCCAAGGCAGTAGCAGCTACCTCTGCCAAAACCCCCTCCCCTCTGAAAGGGAATCTAGGGCCTTAGAGAGATGGGGTAAAAAAGTTTATACTTCTGCTACTCTTTCGGCTAGGGCCTTAAACTGTCAATTCCACATGATTCAGTATCAGGAATTTATGTTAGATCAGTTAACTAAAAAACTGTCCTCGCCTGAACCATTAGACAAAAAATCTCTTCAGGAAACGGTGCATAACATTCAGCAGGTCAGTAATCATTCCTTAAAATGTGGCTATGATGCACTGGAGGCTTCCTTTAGATCAGCTATGACTGGTACAGTGATCAGAAGGCATGCATGTTTAAAAGAGCAGTCCTTACCAGACTATGTTAAATCAAAGCTCCTAGATGCTCCCATGGATAAGCTCAATTTGTTTGGCTCCCCTGCACAGCAGGTGCTGAAGAAGGTGGAAGAGAAAGCAAAATCTGTCCAGACAGTCAAGGATTTCTTACAGGTCCAGCCTCCAAGGTTTAGTAGGAACTGGCCTTCCAAGAATTGGTCCTTTCCAGACACCACCAGAGCACAGAGAGGCAGGAATAGGCGCCCAAGAGGCAGGGGTCAATCCAGAGGTGCCTACAGGGGACGTCAGTGGCAGCCTAACAACCAGCGAAGTACTGCCACAGATCCAGCCACTACCACTTCCACAGGACAATCACAGTGACTTGGCTCTGAGACCGCCTACCAGGGAACAACTAGAAGCACCCTTAGGCGGAAAGCTAGCCTTATTTTCAGTAAACTGGCATCACATCACAAGAGACAAATGGATTTTACAGACAATAGACCAAGGTTACAGGTTTCACTTCCATACTCTACCAAGGAAGAGAGGAATGCCAAACCTACCTCCAAATCAAAAGACAAAAGCTCTAGAACAAATACACCACTTAATAAGGATGAGAGTTATAGAAAAGGTACCGTCTATGGAACAAGGGCAAGGATTTTACTCCAGACTTTTCCTGGTGCCAAGAAAAGAAAACCAATGGAGACCTATTCTCAACCTGTCCGCTCTAAACACATATCTCATTGTTCCAAAATTCAAAATGCTGACCCTACAGCAGCTTCTTCCCATGCTGGGCAAGGAGTCTTGGCTGGTAACTCTAGATCTCAAGGAGGCATACCTGCACGTCCCCATACGACCAAATTGCAGAAGATACCTCAGATTTCTTGCAGGATCAGAGCATTATCAATTCTCAGCATTGCCCTTTGGCTTATCTACTGCGCCCAGAGTGTTCATGAAATGCCTGGCATCAGTAATTGCTCATTGCAGGCTTCAGGGAATTCAAATTTACCCTTACCTGGACGACTGCCTGTTACAAGCGGACAACAAAAACAAATTAGCAAAAGATTTGGAAAAGGTCATTCATCTACTGCAAGCCCTGGGATACACAGTCAATATAAAAAAGTCAAGGCTGATACCATCCCAAAGGATAACTTTCTTGGGTGCAGAACTGGACACATCAAATCAAATGGCATCCCTCACAGCAGAAAAGCAGAAGCACCTTCCTCTCTATTTCATGGCATTAACAATGCAGAACCAGCTAACAGCAAGGAAAGTCCTGCAAGCCCTGGGTTACATGGCATCCTGCATAATATTGATTCCACATGCCAGACTACATATGAGGAAGTTGCAATGGTACCTAAGGAATTTATGGTCTCAGCACAAGCACAGCCTAGAAACACAAATTCCAATAATTCCATGCCTGAAGCAAGAATTCCAATGGTGGGCTCAGGCCTGTCAATTGAACAAAGGACTGCCCTTCCACAGCCCTCAACCAAGCCAGACTATCACCACGGACGCCTCAGACCTCGGTTGGGGGCACACATGCTGGACAAGTGCATACAAGGCTTATGGACTCAAGACCAGCTGAACCTGCACATAAATCAAAAGGAGATGCTGGCAGTAAAACTGGCAATTCAGACATTCAGACCGTTTCTTCAACAGGGTCAATTGCTGATAAGGACGGACAACACCACAGTTATGTGGTACATCAACAAACAGGGAGGCACACATTCATACCCTCTATGCCGGATGGCAATGGACCTCTGGAATGTGGCCCTGAGCTTCAACATTCAGCTACAGGCAATATTTGTACCAGGAAAAGAAAATATACTGGCAGATATCCTAAGCAGAACTACCACGGATGCCCACGAATGGATGCTGCATCCAGACATCTTCAAATCCATTACAAGGAAATGGGGACTACCAGAAATAGACTTATTTGCATCCCCACACAACCACCAATTGAAAAAATTCTGCACAAGGGCATACCACCCACTTGCTTGGAAGGTGGACTCCCTATCTTTCAGTTGGAAAAACCTGACAGCATATGCATTCCCACCTCTTCCTTTGATGCACAAGGTGCTATTGAAGATCAAAGAAGACCGCCCAAGGATCATCCTGATAGCTCCAGACTGGCCGAGGCAGCATTGGTACCCATTACTGAGGAGTATGTCTCGGGAACAAATATGGCCACTGCCCCTAGTTCCCTTACTGCTAACACAGAACAATTTCAAAACCCTGCATCCAAACCTAAAAACGCTGCAGCTAGCTGCCTGGAAGATTGCATAAGACAAAATAACCCAGATTTATCTCAAAGGGTTAAAGACATTATCTTGGAGGCTCGCAGACCCTCAACAAGGAAAACTTATTCAGCAAAATGGAAAAGATATCTCATTTGGAGTGCAGCGAAAGGAGTAAATGTGTCACTGGTAAACATAGCTAACATCCTGGAATACTTGGCAGAGCTTTTCCACAATGGCCTGTCCTATTCTTCCATTAAGATTCATGCATCAGCTATTTCAGCAGAATACAACATGGACCCTCAAGTCTTCTCACATCCTCTACTCAGGCAGTTTCTGAGAGGAATTAAAAATGTAAAACCACCAAGGAAGCCTCCATTGCCCGCATGGGACTTGAACTTTGTGCTAGAAAAGTTGACACTCCCTCCTTTTGAGCCAGCAGCAACAGCAGAATTACAGTACTTATCATGGAAAACTGCTTTCCTGCTTGCAATCACTTCAGCAAGAAGGGTTTCTGAATTACAGGCATTAATGGCAGTACAGCCCTTCCTTATCTTCCATCAGGATAGTGTGTCCATGAAAACTAATCCTACTTTTATGCCAAAGGTGGTCTCCAGGGTATCTTTAAACCAAGCTATCTACCTGCCTACATTCTTCCCCAACCCACAGAACAGGGGAGAAAGACTATTACATACCTTGGATGTACATAGGCAATTGCGCTACTACCTGGACAGAACCAAGAGCAATAGAAAAACTGACCAGCTACTGGTAGCATATGCAACAGGAATGGAAGGAAAAGCAATTTCAAAACAGACAATCTCTAAGTGGATAGGAAATTGCATTAGATTCTGTTACTCTTACCATGGAAAGACAACTCCAGAAAACATCAGACCTCACTCCACAAGGGCTACAGCCACTACTACAGCTTTTTTACGAGGAGTGGCTACCAAAGACATTTTAGAGGCTGCTACTTGGAGCTCCGTGCATACATTTGCCAAACATTATAATCTACACTTATACTCCAGATCCCGAGCAGGTTTTGCCACTGCTGTTTTGCAAGGGATCTTAACTACACCATAATCTTATTATTACCTCCTCCCCCAGTTTGGCTATGGTATTCTACCCATTTGTTAGGACTGCAGATGCATCCTTGAAGGACATAGTACAGTTTTGTACCTACCATAAATGTAGATGTCCGAGAGTTATGCATCTGCAGTCAGGATTACCCTCCCTCCTTCCCCTCTGTGGTACTCCTAGGGTATTTGCCCATCTTCTAGCTAGCTGGGGGAATCTATTATGGTGTATTTGTTTGTATATATGTATATACATGTTTATTTTTATTTGCTCTCTGTTATTTGGAAACTTTTACATTTATCCAAATTTAGCCTTCCTAGAGGGCACCTGGCATCTGGGGCAAGAAACACTAAGGAAAATGGCGTCGGCTGATACCTTTATACCCGAAGAACTGCAGCTATGACATCGGGTGAAGTGCGACATCAGCCGAGGCCAGACCCAGACTTTGGAATCCGGCCAACCGAAGGGCTGCCTGTGGACAGGACAACCCATTTGTTAGGACTGCAGATGCATACCTCTCGGACATCTACATTTATGGTAGGTACAAAACTGTACTTTTTCTCTTTAGAATAAAAATGTACTTGGCAGTCTTGCAGCCGTGTTTTCTGCTTTTAAAATCTAGTTTAGTAAGTACGAAACAGAAAATTCATCTGTTCAGATATGTCAGCACTTAATGGCACAGATAACTTAAGACTGGGTACTTGTTGGGGAGATGGGTAAATAGTCTAGGGGAAGCTGAATGGGAAGGGCAGGTAAAAGAAAATCAGATCTAGGTAGATTTTAAAGATGCTGTAAGTACTCATTTGAGAGTAAAGTGATGTCTTCATTGTTAACTGACAAAAAAAGCTTTTTCCCAGGCTAATGTATTTCAGTGGCCAAATTTTTTAATTGGTTGGGTAATACAGATTGTGTTATTTAAAACCATGGGTTTGCCATGATAGTCAGGCAGAATCATTGATTGTAAAGGACAGACACACAGAGTATTCAGAGTTTAGATCTTGGATAAATGTTGTAAAGCAGATATCTTTGGATGGTTCAAGCCCTACGGACTTGTGATGCACTGGATATGATAAAAGCCCTTTGGTATTGTGCTCTTGTCAGTAGCTAATGATCTTTGATGACTTGCATGTTTTAATGAACCTTCTCTTTAGGGGCTATTTACTGTATCCCTGCTCGCCAGAATATGTCCCGCTTCTGCTGTACAGCTGCTATGATTCTCTTCTTCCCATTTGTCCAAACATAACTAAAACATGCAGGCACACAGCAGCTGATTGTACACTGCAAAGTGCTTAATGGGGATCGCAGGACATTCAGAACTACTTGGTCTTGTGACAGTTACACCTTGTCAGTTCGCAGTGTAGTAAGCCTGTCACTCCCAGAGTGAGTTTATGAGTACCCATGCAGTTATCCAAGTCCCAGCTGAAGGGGCTAGTCTATCACACTGCTTTGCCTGCAGGGGCAGTCTATTCCAGAGGTAAAGGAGATTCTGAGTAATGAATCTCCCTTGTTTTATTGATCTGCTGAAGCAGGTTTAGATCATGTTATGTTATTTGTGGGACTCCCTGATTTGTGAAGGTAAAGGAGATCCTAGAATAGGCAACTGTCTCCTTTGAGGAGCCTATAAAACACAGAAAAGAGGGACAGTGTTTTTAGTCTTTCAGGTAGGTTAGGGATTGTATGTCTGTGGTCACCTTTTTTAGGAACTTATGGGGTCTTTACAACTGTTTGATATGTCTGATGACATGCATCCCTAAGGGGCCGTTGTGTTATGTAAATGGTCTGATCAGAGCTGAATATAAGGGGACAAAACCATATTGAGATCTGGATGACATTCCTTTGGTTGACTAGTTGCACTCTGATATTTTAACACCTTTCTATGCACTGCAGTAGAGTGAGGGATTCCTTCCAGAGCAAGCAGAGTCATACTTCCTACAGCAGGTTTGTCTTAATAGCATTAGTTTTTCGTAGGAAGGTGACTAGAGACCCTCATTTCCATTCACAAGATCATATGATAATTATCCTAGAAAAATATTTTCTACTTCTTCCAAAGTTTAATTTTATTTTTGTTAGTTGCATAAAAACTTTTAAAATGTATTTTGCATTAATTATGATGTGAAGCAAAATGTTAGGGGGAATGCAATCTTTTATGCTACTGTTACAGTTCTATATACTGTCTCCTGTTCTAAAGATTTGTCTTTTAGAGCTTTGAAAGCAGAGAGGTTCATTAACAGAGTTTTTTTTTTGTGAAGACAGTGTACAAAATTGACAACTGAGATTAATCTGACATGTACAGAAATCTGCATGCTGCAGTGAGCAATGAAAACAGAACAAAAGCAGTGTCAAAGGAGCAGAAAGCTGAGATGATCTTTCATTGCATACAGAGTGAATTTGGAGACTGCAGAAAAGCATATCAAATATTTCACCAAACGCCCATCACCTCAGTCCAGTCTATGATCTGCACTGATAGATCTTTTAATACAGATGCATGCAAATTTTAGTGTTATTTGTGTTAATACAACATTATTTTTTTTTTTTCATTTAGGCTTAGGCACATTGATGAATGTAAATTTGAGAATTTTCTAATATTGCAGGCTGCAAATGCCAGTGGTTGGTGGATCCTGGTAAAAGCAGCAAAAAGTTGTTTTGACCTAGTTGAAGCATTTTACATAACATTTTAAACCGATGTATATTGCAGTAGAGTAGCTAGGATAGGGTGAGAGGAGCAACTGTCCCGGGCCCAAAGTGTTAGAGTGCTATCGGGTAACCATCCGTCATCCTCATAACTCATTAGTGCAGTGCTGTCTTTTAAAAGCTGGTATTGCATTTGTGGTCAAACCTGAATGCTGTGTGTGTGTGGGTGTGTTTGTGTGTGGTCTAAACTGCAAGCAGTTTGTAACAGTTTATATATAAAAGTCTTTTTTAACTAAAACCTGAGCACTGTAGCACCTGTGCAGGCAAGGAATAAACAGTAACAGTCTACTACATTTGTAGCAAGCAGTTTGCGACAGCTTAAAAGGACAAATATTTATTTTACTAAAACCTGAGCACTGTAGCGCTCTGTTCAGGCAGGGTATAAACTGTAGCAACTGGTTGCTACATTTTTTTTTTTAACTAAAACCTGAGTGCTGTGGTGCTTTGTGCAGGCAGAGTATAAAATGTAGCAACTCTTTGCTACAGTTTAAAAGAAGAATCCCCCCCTCCCCCAAACTGTAAGAAAGGAAGGTCAGGGGCCGGGCACAGAAATGGGTCCTCAATGGCTGGGGTAGGTAGTGTCATGCATCTCCCCATATGGTTGATATGAAGAGCTGGGAAGCAGGTGGATTGGGTACTGCCCTCTTGAATGCAGGAAGCATCCTGCTAGTTTTAGAGAAGTCCTTTTTTGGTTGCTCTTCACTTGAGTTGAGGAAGTGCTAGTTTCATATGACCAGCGTAGGGCATTGGTTGAGATAGCTATGCTTCTAGCATAATGGATGATGTCCTTCCATATCACTGTTGCAGTATTCCTAATGTAAGGTATCTCTTGTCAAGGATAGCCGAATGTCCGGACAGCATACCAAAGCCTTTAGTATCTACAGGCGCCACATGTATGCTGTCCATGCAAGACAAAGAGCTTAAAGGTGATGTACAGATGAACACACTTCATAGGTTCATAGGATGATACTAGGCTACTGGCCCGGAGGCCCTTATAAGCCTAGCCAAGAATTTTGCCCATGTTCCCTCCAACTCAGCACCTGTTTCCCCTGTCCAGCAAGGACATAGGTGGGATCCCAGGGGTGTATTTTCTGTTTCCCATCCAGTCATCCAGGTTCCTCTTAAAGAGGGCTAGAGAGGTATTCCACAGATAGGGGAATCTTTGGAATGCAAATCTATCCCACCAACAAGTTCTATTAATGTCACAAACCAGGTTAAGGCCTTGCGTGCAGGTTGCGCAAGTGGAGTTGACTTATGGATATGCAGCAGCCCCATCAAGGCTGGGTCTAAGATGGCCTTGTATGCCAAACACAGGTCACCTCTGAGCAGTCTGTATGAGATTGAATAGAGGGACAGGGCTTTTCGCCTATCTGTATAGGATAGGTGTTTGAGACCCTGGAGTTTCCTGGTCAGGAACCTCTGTGGTCACTCCAGCTGCTGCATGTACTTGGCAAGGTACATGCTGAAGTGGAAAATGTACTCGATAATGGGTGGGATAAGGGAGGAGTATAGGGATATTATGACCTCCTTGTTCCTGGATGAAATACCCTTGTTTATGAGGTGGACCATGTAGAAAGCCTTCCATACAACTAAGGCAGCATAGTGGTCAAAACTCAGGTTGCTGTCAACCTGGGTGCCCAAGTCCCTCACAACTAATTGTGTGCTTAGTACGTTGTTATTGTGATAATTAGTGAAGATGCCATTTTCCCTAAAGGGGATAATGATGCATTTCTTGGCATTCAGTTTGAGGCCATGCTTCTGGCACCAGTCATTAATTTGGTTTAGGCCCTCTTGGAGGATGTTCACATCACTAGGGGGAATTCAAGACAGGGCCCAGCTTGCAGTCATCTGCAAACTTGATCAGCCACAGACCACTTGTTTTGGCTTGCACCTCAGAAAAATATATCCCAAACAATAGAGGCCCCAAAACTGATCTTTGGGGTACACCGCTCGTTATGGGTCTACTACTAGAGGTGGCTTCCCCTACTTTGACTGATTGGGTTCTGTCAGTGAGCCAGTTAGCTACCCATCTGGTAACATATACGGTTTGATGCCTAGCTGGGAGAGTTTATCTATTATGCTTGAGTGGAGAGTAGTGTCAAGGGCTTTGGCTAGTTCAAGGTAGGCAGTGTGCACCGTCTTCCCCTTGTCCATGGCTTTGGTGACTGTTTCGAAGAAGTCGACCAAGTTTAACAGGCATGATCTCCCTTTGACAAAACCAAACTGTGTTATGTCAAGTGTTTGGAGGTTGCCAATGTCCTTGTTTATAAGGACCATGGTAATGCGTTCCATTGCCTTGCAGCTCAGGCTAGTTAGGCTGCTGGGCCTAGAATTGCCTGGGTCAGCGGATGCTCCACCTTTGTGTAGAGGGATGACAGTTGCTGTCTTCCATTCAGCTGGGATGAAGCCTGTGCTCAGGCTTTGATTGATGAGAGCTCATGTAGGATACAGCCAGGGATTTTATCCGGTCCCATGGAGACTGTATTTTTTGCCTTTAAGAGGGCATTAAAGACCTGCTCCCTGGTGATGAGGGGAAGGAAGGCAGGTGCTGGGGATGTCCTGGTTTACTGATGGTGGACGGGGGGGGGGGGTTGAAGTTTTCACTGAACCTGTCTTGCCAGCAGGTTGGCTGTATGTATGGCATTTGTATATGTGGTATTGACCACCAATTCAGAGCAGATTTGGGTGTTACCTTTGAGGTTGTGGACATATGTGAAGCCTTGCGATTGTCCATAGTGGATGTGGCCAATCTTGACTTGAAGGTAGCCTTAGAGGATTTCACCAGTGACCTTATTTGCTTGTTCAGACAAAGGAAAGATTGCTCCCAACATGGCACCTGCTCCTTCTTGGTCCGGGACAGCAATTTTATTCCTTTTATTACAGAGTTTTATTGCTGCTGTCCACCAAACAGGTTTGCTCTTCCTTGAGGAAGATGATTTGGTCCTGTCAGGTATTGCTGAGTCCATACAGCTATGTAGGTGCTCATATAGTTTTCTGGTGTAGGCTTGGACATTAATCCTAGTTCCAACTGAAGGGATGGTAGTGCAAAGCTGCTTATACCTGCTCTGAGGAGACTGTAGTCAGCTTTGGAAAAATGTTTTTGTTTGACCCTGACAAGGCGGGGGGGGGTCAGTGGAGATGGTAACTTCAAAAGTGATCGCTTTATGGTTGGATCTTACCAAGGAGAATGACACTGTAGGGGGTGCTACAGTGGTTACTCATGTTGGTTAGGACAAGGTTCAGGATATTTCCACCTCTCGTAGGGGTGTCGACCAGCTGATCCAATGCATTGGCATGATGAAATCGAAGAATCTCTGGGCATTCATGTATGGACCAGAATAGGTCTTCCGATGTATGGTTGGGTAGTTAGTCATGCAGGATCAGGGCAGAGGGTTGAATATTGATGGATTCAATTAAGTCCAGATAGGTGACGTGGGTGTCCGGAGTCATGGTTAGGGGCCTGTAGCTAGCTATGATTTGAATAGGTATTTTGTCAACATTTAACTGCACTTGGAGTGTCTTCTGTGCGTCATACCATTTGACACCTGGAGGTGTGTATGTCTTTGATAAATATTGAAACTCCACCTCCTGTGGCTTTGTAGCCCTCCTTTTGGGGTCTGAAAGTATGGTAGGATGAGTAACCTGGTAAGGCTGCGGTGCTCTCCACAGCTTTGAACCAGGTTTCAGTGACTGTCAGCATCCTCCAGGGCACGGAATGCTTGCAATGAGTGAAGTTTCTTGCTAAGACTCCTAGCGTTTAACAGCATGACCTTTATAAATTTCATTTAGAAGAATTTTTCATGTTGGTAATTTTGTGCTCATGACTTTGCATAAAAAAGGCACTATGGGAGAGACAAAAGCCTTTGCCGGAAGCCCAGGAGAGACAGATGAAGGCCATCTCTGGCAGAGCATTGTGGTCTGTCAATCATGTCCTCCCAGGCTGTCAGTTACTGAATCCCCTTGGAATGACACCAGAAACTAATCCAGTTGTTAAAGTTAATCATTTTCTGTTTGTATTAAGGCATCATTCTGGGTGTTGGTAGGATGCTGCTTAAGGCTAGCGACATAGCTGCCTGGGATACATATTCAGCGAGCTCAGTCATGACTCTCTTCATATAGTCCAGAGAGGTACGTTTCAAGTCATTCACACCAACATGGACTATGGCAGAGTCATAGCAGTACCTGTTAAGAGATTTGAGTGCATGCATGATATGGTGGGTTGTACCACCTGACCAGCAACTTAGTGACTTTCTCCTTGTCTAGCTTGGTGAGGGGCCCATCTGTGTGTCTCACAATAGAGTCTCCTATGAGTAGTATTTTGGGTTTGTGGCTGGGCTGTAGAGGCTGTGAGCATGTGTGTTTTTGCTTGGGAGATCTTCTTTGTTTATGTACGTTTTTGTTGAGAACCCTCACATATGTAGGAGTGTGTTGTACAGATGTAGATGGTGTTAGAGTTGTGGTGTTCGTAGTGTTTGTGCAGACAACATTCTCAGTGCCCAGTGTACTGGCTTGTGACTGTAACAGCAAGGATTCTAGGTTCTTAATGTGATTGCATCTCTCACATATTGTGTTCCTAGGTGGTAGTAGTAGAGGGTTATCTGTGTCCATAAGGCAGTTGCTACACTGTCTCTGGATGCACATATCAACCAGACTAGCATGAGAAACTGTAGGAAATTGTCCATTCATGGTTATCAGAATCTGTGGATGAGAGGTCAGGGATAGTAGAGTTGGTACTGTCTGAGGAGAGTACCTATAGGTGTGAGTAGGGCTGGATAAAATCAATACAGTAGCTGCAGGCGAGGGCCTTACTTACACAAGAGTGCTGGTAAGGGAAAAAATGCTACTGTGATACCTCTCAAGGTCTTAAAACAGTACAGCAGCAGGCAAACAAGCACAAACCCATGCAAAGGGTTTAAATACCACAAAATGAAAGTAAAATAGAAACACTGGAATTGACCAACCAACCCTATGCCAGACTAGTTCCAACTAGTTCACTTACTTCCACTAAGTGCAGGCAGGCCCAGACCAACACAAGATGGAGTAGCAGGAAACACAGGAATTACACAAACAGATCTGGATACAGCAAAACTTGTAACCAAACTATGCTAAAGATATTTAAACTCTGTTTAGGTTGATTAAATGCAGGAGAACATATACACACTTAAACATATCAGTAGCAAACTGATTTAAACAAATTAACCAATAAAAAAGCTCAAAACTGAGCCCTGTTCCAGCAGTCTTCAATCAAGCAAGTTCTAACTGCACACTCCTATCACTATAGTTCAGGGGAACCCTCTCAAAAAAGATAGCCTGGATTAGTGCTCAAGTTATACAAACAAAGCTAGATTCAGCAGGTCTGAATCTAGTATATGCTACAGCAAACAAGGTGCACCGGTTTCAGAAAGAAACAGTCCAGATAAACAGGCACAATAAGCCTTCAACCGGCAATTCCTGGCTCAGAAGGGCAGAATCTACCCTCTCCTCCCACAAGAGTGTAGACCATAAATCTTAATGTAAAATAACTGTCCTGAAGCCCAAGTGCTTAAACCAGAACTAAGACACTTTTGGAATAACAAGACACTAAGCCTTCAACCAGCAATTCCCAACGTAGAAGGATGTAAGCTACTGCTCCTGCCACAAGTATAGACTACAAACCTTAATGTAAAACAACTGGCCTGAAGCCCAAGTGCTTAAACCAAAAGGTGTAGAGTCAAGCCACCAAATGTAAGAACTCAAGGACTGGGTGAGTGTGGGTGGGGGAGAATACAGTCCGAGATGTGTGATATTCAGAGCAATTCAGACCACACAAACACTTCAGCTAACTACATATATTTCTAAGTAAAAGAGTAATGCTGTGTCTCAGCTCCCCCCACTAATTAACTGATGCTATTCACAGTTTGCAAAGGAATTCTTTGGTAACTTTTCTTAACTGATCCTATCCAAGAACTCTTAAAACTCCAACAGAACAGAAAACTTAAAAGAAAACAAATGTAATACTAGAATAAGATGCAAAATAGAAGTGATCAAACCTTAAATAAAGAGCTTCAAATCAAAATTAAATGCAGTCAGAGATGAGTGATATTCAGAGCAATGCAGACCACACAAACACTTCAGAACTTCTTTGCCACCAGTCTGAATGTCATCATTGAATGTCTGCCTGAACACCTTTCTTCTGTGATGGTTACTGAGCTGTTTTTTGGATAAGTGTCTGGTTGGGGTTCTTTTTTTTATCTTTCTCTTTTACTTTTAATGTCATTGGATGTTCTTTGTGTTTCACTGTGCAGTCATTACATTTGGGCAATTTGCTTGCAGGTTGCACTCAGTCGGCCTGATAAACGAAGTCTTGGGTCCTGCATCGGTTGCTTTACCTTCTTCCATGACATCAGGTCATCAGGGGTATAAATCATGCAGCCGACGCCATTACATCAGTCTTTCTTGTCATGCGGTGCCCGAAGCAGAAGCAGTTCGCAAGTGCCGGTCGGCTGACTCCTGAAATTTTAATTTTCGAGTTTCAGAACCGAAGTCTTCAACTAAAAGCTAAGTACCCCATTGGAGAAACTTTTTCTTGCTCCTTCCCGATGTCAGTAAAAGTTAATAATTGCATTACTTGTGGAAAGCAAATACCTCATAAAGATTTTAATTCGTACTGTATTCCTTGCCTAGGCCCTGAGCACGACGTACCTTGTTGTCGGTTTTGTGCTTTATTTAATCAGCGCACTATCCGTCGTCTGTATATTTTTGCCTCTAAATATTTCGGATCTCGATTTAATTATCCAGAAATGTCATCGGTTAGTCATCCGACTACCGAAATTCCAAAAAACGCAAAGACAGAGACAGGCCGCCGAGGTCCAAAACTGCCGATGACGCTTCTCCTAAGCCAGTCACCAGTTCGCTGGTACTCAGTGAAGTGCTTTCGCAGCCCCTGATACCCACTACCTCTGATTCGCAGGCCTCTACTGAGACCCATTTGGAGTCCGGTGTGCCGCAAGATACTTCAACTATGGAACCCGTGGATGTCTCTACCTTGGATGGGTCCAGTGCCGCTGTGCAGGCACCGGCTTCTGAGGGCGTATTCAGGCCCACAGACTTGCATATTAAATCGACCCCTCTTTCATTAATAAGGCCTAAATCTCGATCCATGCCAAAAAAACAACGCCCAGGCCACATGCTCAGGCCTCTATGCCTAAACAAAAAAATGATAAAAATTGGCTGAAGATCTAATAACTCTAATCAGGGCAGAGCTCGATTATGAATCTTCTGATCAGGATTCTGTTTTTTCTGGTTCTTCTGATGACCTGGATTTGTCCATACCTACTTTTGAGGATTCTGATGCAGAGGACTCTATTCCCTCTGCTTCCCCTCCTGAGGATTTTTCTTTTATTTATTTATTTATTTTACATTTGTTAAACAGGCTAGTCCAACTGGATATATTTCCATTTTCAGCAGAGGCCCGGGGAGAAAAACTCCACAGTAACATTTAGATGTTTATAATGTACAATTTTATGAGAAAAAGGAAATATGAAAGTGTAAGACAAACAGTACATGAGGGAACAGTAGTTCCAAAGTCAATACTATGTAAGAAACAATACCATATACAAATAGAAATATTTACACCAATATAAAAAATAATACAATCATTAGAAATCAGTAGAGAGCCTTAGCTACAGTAAAATAAGCTAATTAAGAAATACAGGAACTTTGAAAGGAATAAGATACTCCTACAGTAATGTATGTGAGGTTGTTAACAAATATGTTCACAGTTAGTTCATATCCTATTTTTAGGAAATAGTTTAAAGTAGTTTACGCTACTAAGGGGTAAGTAGTGTTTGAAAAAGTAAAGGGGAGGGAGGATATAGAAACATGGCAAAAAAGAATGCAGACAGTTAGTCAGGGTAACAACAAGGGCATAACCAGTTAGTTATAAGATGTTGCTTCAGCCTTTGTTTAAAGAGTGGGAAGGAGGGAAGTGCAGTTAGATCTGATGGCAACATGTTCCAGAATTTTCCAGTGGTATTTGAAAACAAGGAGTCACCTGCCAGGTTATTAGATTTGGTATTGCTAGCCAATAGTTTAGTGGAGAAGCGTAAGGAGTTGAGGTTTACATAGGGGGTAACAAGGTTAGTGAGTATCGGTGTGTTCTTGGGCTGGTAAAATATCCTATGAATAATGGTAAGTGGGAGAGTATCAGAATGTTTTCTAGTTCAAGCCAGTTAAGTAGCTTTAAGTTCAGACAGTGATGGGTTCTAAATGGGTTCCCAGTGGCAAACCTTGCAATATTATTATAGGAGTTAGTTTAGTGAGATTACTTTTCTTTAGGTTGGTATAAATGGGGGAAGCATAGAGAAGAGTGGAGATTAAATGGGAGTGGGAATAGTAGCTCTGGCTGTTGGTGTTAAGAATGGTTTTATTCTATATAGGGAGCCTAATTTTCTATTTACGGATTTTATAGTGTTATTGATATGATTATCAACTGTAAGGTTATTGTCAATTAAGACTCCTAATAGTTTAGTGGTAGAGTCTGGGGTTATAATGGTGCCATTATTTGATTTGATAGAGAAATTGATTGGGGGGGACTTACTGTTAGGTGTAAAGAGTAATAGCTTGTTTTTTTTGGCATTTAAAAGGAGGCAACGTTTTAGGAACCATGCCTCGACTGAGTTGAATACTATCTGAGTTAGGGATTGTAGTTCAGATGTGGAGTTGGCAGAACATATGAGCATGGAATCATCTGCATATTGTATGCAAGTAGCTTGAGGGATTGCTAAGTAAAGGTCGTTGATGAACACTGAGAATAGAAGTGGGCCGAGAATGGAGCCCTAAGGTACTCCAAGGGAGACTGGTAGGTGGGAGGATAGTTTATTCTCCCAAAGGACTGCTTATTTCCTATTGTTAAGGTAGGACTTAAACCATTGAACAGCCTTGGTGTCAAGAGCAAGGGATTCAAGAGTTTTTAGGAGTAGTGGGTGGTTGACCATGTCAAAAGTTTTTGACAGATCAGTAAAGAGTGCAGATGAGAGGAAGTTGTTAACAGTTTTTGTTGATAGAGTCAGTGAAAGATAGGAGGGCTGTGGTGGTACTAGGAAATAAGCCATGCTGACAATTAGCTAATATATTATGTTGGGTTAGGTGGTTGATAAGTTGATGGTGAATACATTTTTCCGTAACTTTTGCTAAGGGTGATGCTATTGGCCTATAGTTGGAATACTCATTGGAGTTTCCACCTTTATGTAGAGGGATAATGTGGGAAATTTTCCAGATATCTGGGATGGTTCCTTCATTTATGGTTCTGTTTATAAGGATGGATATAGGATATGCAACTGCTGCTTTTTGCAGGTATTCAGATGGTATTTGGTCTGCAGAGGGAGTACATGGCTTTAGTTTATGTAAAAGTTTTTGGATATATGTGGTAGCGATGGGTTGTAATTGGAATGCAGGGTGAGTATTAGTTAAAGAGGTTTGGAGACTAGAGTTGTTAGTGGATAGTTGGGAGGCTAGAGATTTTATGGTGTCGGTGAAGAAGGTATTAAAGGCATTGGCAGTTAGAAGGGAGGTATTGTTATCAGCCCCAAGGGAGGGTGGTGTACTGGAATGTCCTGGGTGTAGGGGTCTATTAACGCTAGACCAGAATCTTTGTGGGTCGTTTTGGTGAAATTGCTGTAGGTTACAATAGTAGTTTTTTGTTGTCAGTCAGTATAGCTTTTTTAGTGGTATTCCTTAGTTGTCTGAATGTTTGTTGCTCTGAGATATTTTTGGATACTCTCCATTTGGCCCAAGATTTATTTCTAAGTAATATGAATTGTCTAGTTTCTTTTGAAAGCCAGGGGGCAGGTTTGGATTTCATTCTGATAGAACGTTTAGAAAACGTTTTTGGGGAAACCTTGCATACTCTGAGGGAGCATTTTCACTGGGAAAGCCAGGAATTTTCAGATTCAAAAAAGAGGCTTAGGGATTTCCTTCTCCTACCTCAGCATAGGCCTTTGGCTATTCCTCCTGTACTAGACATTGTTGATGATGCTTTCTCGGAATCCAGTTTGGCCCCTGATTTCCCTGCCTCTTGCTCCCAGTAAACCTGACAGATACTACAGGGTCCCTGAGTCCCATAAGTTCCTTTTCAAAAATCCTATTATGGATCCAGAGACTATTTCATAGGGGCCCAAGGGCATTAAGGCTTCTACTGCTAAAAATCCTACCCCCTTCTGATAGAGACTCCAGGGCACTGGATAGATGGGGTAAAAAAGTGTATACTTCAGCAACCTTGTCGATTAGAGCTTTAAACTACCAATTTCATATGTTAAAATATCAGCAATATGTTATTGGACTACTTAAACAGAAAATGATGTTGATTCCTGACTGTGTGGAAAATAAAGACTTACAGGATTTAATGCATTCTGCTGAACAAGTTGGAAAACATACTTTGCAATGTGGTTTTGAATCTTTAGAGGTCTTTTGCAGGGCTGCTGTTAACTGGGTCTGTGCATAGAAGGCATGCTTGGCTTAAGGAGCAATCTTTGCTTGATCATGTTAAAGCTAAATTGTTGGATGTTCCTTTAAATCAGGACTGCCTGTCTGGCAACAAGGTTGAAGAAGTTCTTAAAATGATGGAAGATAAAGCTAAATCTATGCAAACTGTTAAAGATTTTTTTACAAGTTCAGCCTCCTAGATTTAGCAGACACTGACCTTCTAAGAATTGGTCCTTTCCAGCCACTTCCAGGTCAAACTCAGACACAGCAAAAACCCCAGGTTTCAGTCCCAGCGGACACACACAGCTAAGCAGTGGGGGGCCTCCACTTCCAAATATGGGAATAATAAGACCCCCTTATGGTAAACTGTCTCAATGACTACCTTTTAAAATTTCCAAGCACTTATCAACTGACTGCCCCTTTGGGGGGGGGAAAGATTGCTCTTCATGCAAAGAATTGGGAACTCATTACCCAAGACAAATGGGTTTTAAATATAGTGTCCCAGGGATACAGATTTCACTTCCACACATTGCCAACTCCAAGCGGGTGGCCAGACCTACCCCCAAATCTGTGGGCAGAGGCCCAAAAACAAGTACTTTCTCTCTTAAGCATGGGGGCTATTCAACTGGTACCAGAAGAGGAAAAGGGACAAGGTTTCTACTAGAGACTTTTCCTGGTACCCAGAAAAGACAATTCATGGCATCCTATCCTGGACCTGTCTACTCTAACACCTTTCTGGTGATTCCAAAATTCAAGATGCTGACTCTTCACCAATTACTTCCTATGCTAGGCAAAGACGCCTGGTTGGCAACACTAGAGCTAAAAGAAGCATACCTGCACATCCCAATCAGGGAATCTTACAGAAAATACCTACGCTTCAAAGCAGGCTACACACACTATCAGTTCTCTGCACTGCCCTTTGGCTTATCTACTGCACCCATGGTATTCACAAAGTGCCTAGCTCCAGTGTTTGCATTTTGCAGGCAAAGAAGTATTCAGATATACCCATATCTGGATGATTGTCTAATTCAGGCAGAAAGCCAGGACATACTTTGGAATCATCTGGAATTTGTAAAAAGGGTTCTAACTTGTCTGGGGTACACCATAAACGCAAAGAAATCACAACTGGTACCCTGTCAACAAATTACATTCCTGGGAGCAAGCTTGAATACAACTTCCCTGATGGCTTACCTCATGCCAGAAAAGGAAACTCATTTGACAACCTACTTCAAAGAAGTGGCCACAAAAACCCTGTTATCTGCAAGACAAATACTGCAAGCCTTGGGGTTCATGGCCTTCCTGCATTCTTCTAATTCCATATGCAAGGCTGCATATGAGGAAACTACAGTGGTATCTAAATAGCCTATGGAGTCAACATTCTCACAGCCTAGAAACAATGATTCCTGTCATACCTTGCCTACGCCTAGAGTTCCTTTGGTGGGCAGAGGCCTGCCACCAAAACAAGGGACTACCTTTCACACCACACCCGGCACCCAAACCCTAACAACAGATGCATCAGACTATGCATAGGGGGGCTCACCTAGCAGGGAAGTGCATTCAGGGCAAATGGAACCAAAGTCAAATGCACCTGCATATCAATCAAAAAGAAATGTTAGCTGTACAGAATGCTGACAGCCATCAAGGACTACATTCTTCCAGGACAGCTAATGGTAAAGATGGACAGCACCACGGTTATGTGGTACATAAACAAGCAGAGGGGTACACACTCTTACCCCCTCTGCAGACTAGCCATGGCATTGTGGAACACAGCCTTGAGCTGCCAAGTGCACCTACAAGCTCAATTCCTGCCAGGAAAGTTAAATATACTGGCAGATGGACTAAGCAGAAACCTTATGGACCCAAGGATTTTCAACATGTTGACAAGCGAATGGGGGAGCCCGGATATAGACCTGTTTGCCTCCCCCAGAACTACCAATTGGACAAATTTTGCACAAGGGCTCACACAAACAAGCCTGGAAAGTGGATGCTCTGTCCTTCAGCTGGAAAAACCCCACCCCTTCAATTATTTAAATTTATTGGCCATCCTACAGTATTTCATAGTAACAAAATACAAAAGTGACCACCCGTTTCAATCCATCTTGCAGTTTTAAAAATAGTAACTCTCCACTAAACCTTAACTTTTTAAACAGGTAAAACTCAAGTTACCTACTTTCTCATCTAACTTCTCTAGTGCACACTGCAGAGTGCATTCTTTTCAATCTTACCTTTAAGCATCCCTGTGACTAGCACTTTCTCTAATACCTGCTGGAAAGCACTAGGAAGCCTTAAACTCGTACAAACACTGAACTCTCCTTGTTAACAAGGAGAAATTAATAGTAGGCACTAAACGGCCTATAATTGCAAAGTACCTTGCTAAGGAAACAGCTCCTATACTTTACAATGAAAAAAAAAAAAAAAGCCCCAAACCAAGCATGTCCAAGGGTCAGCTTCCGGTGATTTCTCCTGTCCACCTGGTGAATCTGGGCATACTGGGGCAATGCAGCAATTGCCTCATGTACACAGACAACCCTCTCCTCCTACCTCCCAACACTACAACCTGTGAGAGATGCACTTACATAGCCAAAATGGAAGCAAAGCTCTCTCCACCCAAGATTGTGCTAAACAGTCAAGAGGAGAAGGTTAACACCCGCACTACATCTCAAGCAACACATAGCCCTTCTAAACCCGCACCACCAACACCCACATATAGCAACACTAAATCCACATATGCAGAGGCCCTTAACTGTAACCTGCCCAAGCAACAAAGACCTCTGAAGCTGAAACGCAAACAAACACCAATCACAACCAATGTGTCACATAGTTCACAACACCAGTGTGCCACCCAGCAACAGCCCCTAAGGCAAAACAATGTACCTAACACTTTAGTCATAGGTGACTCTATAGTCCGGCACACTGATGTCCCTCTCACCAGGTTGAATAAGGAGAAAATTACAGTCAGCTGCCTGTCGGGTGCCAGGATCCGCCACATAACGCATGCACTCAAGTCACTCCACAACAAATACAAATATGACTCTGTCATTGTCCATGTTGGAGTGAATGACTTGAGACGTACCTCCCTGGACTACATGAAAAGAGACATGGAAGAGCTCTCGGATCATGTGGCCCAGGCAGGTATGACCCTAGCCCTGAGTAGCATCCTGCCTTCGCCCAGAATGATACCGCAATAGAAGGATAAAATGATTGACTTCAACAATTGGCTAAGCTTATGGTGTCATCCAAAGGGGATCCAGTATCTGTCTGCCTGGGATGACATGATTGACAGACCACGATGCTTTGCCAGAGATGGTCTGCACCTGTCGCCCCTGTGATTCAGGTTACTGGCTAAGGCTCTTGCCACCCCTATAGTGCCTTTTTTAGGCAAACTTCAAAGGACAAAACCACCACCGTAACAGGTACAAGCATGCAAAATCTGAAGGTAATGCTACTCAATGCTAGAAGTCTAAACCTCAAAATGCACTCTCTCGAGGCACTCCTAAAAATGGAGAATATCGATATCTGTGCAGTAACTGAGACCTGGTTCAAGGCTCCAGAGAGCACCCCTGCAATACCAGGCTACAACTCTTACCACACTTTTCGCCACCAAACCAGGACCGAAACACTAAAGGTGGAGGAGTGTCAATATTCACCAAGGATATTCACACCACCAGGCTAGTTGGCCAACACAATGTGTCTGAAATTCTCCAAGTGCAACTAACACTAGGTAAGACTGCAATACAAATTGTAGCTTGCTACAGATCCCCCACCATACCCCAAGATTCTCACTACACCTTTCTAAACATACTGGAAAATATTAAGATAGAACCAAACACCCTAATACTGGGTGATTTTAACTACCCTGCCATTAACTGGGAAAACTACTCGTGTCCCAACACCTTTGCTAGCGGTTCTTGGAATTCATAAATTCCAATGCCCTGGATCAACTAATCCATAGTCCCACCAGGGGCTCCAATATCCTAGACCTGGTCATTACCAACATGGGAAATCAATGCTCCATACCTATGGTCACCCCCTCGTTAGTCAGGTCTGACCATAAGCTAATCACCCTTAACATCCACATCCCACCCCCACCCCCCCAGTAAAGAAACCACCATAAAAAACTTCTCCAAAGCCAACTTCATGCTACTAAAGTCAGAAGTGACAAACTTCATAACACCCATGAAGACGGGAACTGAAAGTTCAACTGCTGAATCCTACACTAAGGCACTGTACGAGCACATCCACTCATGCATGAATCGTGCCATCCCAAATAGAACCAAAATGCTCACATCCAAAAAAAGGAAGCCAATCTGGTGGTCCCCTGCCATAAACAAACTTTACAACAAAAGGAAGAAACTTTTGCAGAAAAGAGGAAAATCCCAGGATGCAAAAACTCCTTACTAGCCTCAGTAAGAAACTGAGATGCCTCATAAAATCCTCCAAAGCTAGTTACGAAAATAAAATTGCCAAAGATTCCAAAGACAACCACAAAGCATTCTATAACTATGTCAAGAATCTAAATGGCAATGCTCAGATCTGCTCTGAGCTAAAACAGAATGGCATTAAATATACTGATCCAAAGGATATTGCCAATATCCTGGCAGATCGATTCAGTGCCAACTTCACCCCCCTCTCACCCCTAAATGGCCCATCTCAATACCGGAAGATTGCCAAATTCCAGTAATAATGGCCACACAGGTACAAAACGCACTCTCTAAAGCCAAGAATACAGCATCCATGAGACCAGATGACATCCCGGGCTGTGTACTACATGAACTACAATATGAACTGGCACCTCACCTAAGTGTCATGTTTAATCATAGCCTCACCTCAGGTTTCGTGCCCACTGAGTGGCGCAGAGCTACAGTTCTCCCAATCCACAAGGGGGGATCCACCTTGGATACCCGGAAACTACCGTCCCATCAGTCTGACAAGCCTTATCTGCAAGGCCATGGAGCGTATTATCATGGAACTTATAAACAAAGACATTGGCAACCTTCAAACACTGGACCCCACCCAGTTTGGGTTTGTGAAGGGCCGATCTTGTCTCCTGAACCTGATTGACTTCGTTGAATCAGTCTCCAGAGCCATGGACAAGGGTAAGGTGGTCCACACAGCCTATCTAGACCTTGCCAAGGCCTTTGACACCATCCCCCACTCTGGAATCATAGATAAACTTACTAAGTTGGGCATTAATCCCTATGTCACCCAATGGGTTGCTAAATGGCTTACTGATAGAACCCACACTGTAAAAGTAGCCGACTCTAAATCCAGCTCCAGACAAGTGACAAGTGGAGTACCTCAGGGTTCAGCCCTGGGGCCGCTCTTGTTTGGCATCTACTTCTCTGAAGTACAGGTCAACACTAAGGGACTTTAGCTAACAAAGTTTGCAGATGACTGCAAACTGGGAGCCATTATTGAATCCCCAAATGATGTGGATACTCTACAAAAGGGCCTTACAGAAACAGATGCTTGGTGCCAGAGCCATGGGCTCAAGCTCAATGCCAAGAAATGTATTGTTATCCCCTTTGGGAAAAAACATGGATCCATGAATTACCATATAGGTGGCAGTACACTAAACACAGAAAGTGTGATAAGAGACTTAGGGACACAGGTGGACAGTGGTCTCACCTTCGATAACCACATCGCCACAACAGTCAGGAAATCCTTCTGTGTGGCACACCTCATCACGAAGGGCTTTTCATCCAGAAAAAAGGAGGTCATTGTCCCACTGTACTCATCCCTCATTAGACCCATTATAGAATACAACGCCCCATTTGGTATGTACCTCTCAAGACATCTGCAACAACTGGAAAGGCCTCAGAAATACCTCACTAAATGAATCACAGGCCTAAAGCAGATGCCCTACGCTGACTGCCTTAAAAAACTCCAGCTATACTCTGTCGCATATCGTCTACTCAGAGGCGATCTCTGCTTAACATACAAGGCCATGTCAAACCCAGAGCTGTTGGACATGCTACACTTAAATAAATCCCAATCCCTCAGAGCTACACGCTCCAGGGATCTAAACCTTGTCATCACAATAAACAAAACATGCTGGAGGGATAGGTTCCTGACCCAGAGACTCCCCAGACTCTGGAATAGATTGCCCATACATGTCAAGTAGAGTGCCTCTTTGGACCTCTTCAAGAGGAACCTTGACGATTGGATGGGAGAAAGGAAATTCACCCCAGGGATCACGTCAGTCGCCCTGCTAGACAGGGGTCCAGGAAAGTAAATAATGTGGGAAGAAATAGCCAGGGAATTGTTATGGCTAGGCTTGTATAGGCCCTAGGGCTGATAGCCTAGTACCAACCTATGAACCTATGAAAACCTATCAGTCTATGCCTTCCCCCACTGCCTCTGCTCTCCAAAGTACTACTAAAAGTCAAACAGGACAAACCAAGGATGATTTTGATTGCTCCAGACTGGCTGAGCCAGCACTGGTACCCCCCCCCTGCGCAGTGTGTCACGGTTATCTCCATGGCACCTGCCTCAACCTCCTTCCCTGCTGTCTCAGCAGGAGAACCAGATTCTGCACCCTCAGCTTCCAACACTGAACCTTGCAGCCTGGCTAATTACTTAAATTCTCCCTTACCATCCCTCAGCAAACCTGTGGTGGACGTCATCTTAGAGGCAAGGAGGCCTAGTATTAGAAAATCTTATGCTGAAAAATGGAAAAGATTCTGTGCCTGGAACCATTCTCAAGGGATGAGCACAGCAGCGCCCAGTTTACCTCAGATTTTACAATACTTAACTGAGATGCTTCACAAGGGCCTGTCTTTTTCCTCCATTAAAATCCATGCCTCAGCCATTTCAGCTCATTATAACACAGAACCTCCCCTGTTCTCTCATCCACTGCTCAAGCAGTATCTCAGAGGGGCCAAAAATTTGAGACTACCCAGGAGAGCTCCAACCCCAGCCTGGGACCATAACTTTGTATTGGAGAAACTCACTCTCCCTCCTTTCGAGCCAGCTGCTATTGCAGACTTTATTTCTTTCTTGGAAAACAGCTTTCCTTTTAGCAATCACTTCAGCTAGAAGGGTATCTGAATTACAGGCCCTTATGGCAGTGGAGCCTTTCATCATCTTTCATGCGGACAGGGTATCACTCAGGACCAATCCATCCTTCATGCCCAAGGTGGTATCCAGTGTGGCTCTAAATCAGTCCATTCGTTTGCCATCCTTCTTTCCTAATCCACAGAACAAAGGGGAACGGATTCTGCATTCCTTGGATGCGCACAGACAACTTAGAATGTTCGTCGTGTTTCACTGCTGCAGTCATTACACTTGGGTTATCCTGCCATCAGGCGGTCCCGCAGTCGGCCAGAGTTCCAAAGTCTTGGTCCGGCGTTGGTTGCTGTCGCTTCTTCCCTGATGTCAGTGCACCAGGGGTATATAATATGCAGCCAACGCCATTTTCTTCAGTCTTTCTTGTCGTGCGGTGCCCGAAGCAAAAGCAGCTCGCAAGTGCCGGTTGGCCGACTCCTGAGATTTTCAATTAGAATTTTCAGAACCAAAGTCTTCAATAAAGCTAAGTACCCCGTTGTGGAAACTTTTTCTTGCCTTAGACCGATGTCAGTAAAAGTTAATAATTGTATTTCTTGTGGGAAGCAAATACCTCATAAGGATTTTCATTCTTACTGTATTCCATGCCTAGGCCCAGACCACAATGTCACTAGTTGTCGGTTTTGTGCTAGATTTAACAAACGAACTATTAAACATCGGTTTGATTTTGCTCGCCATTACTTTGTTCGAAGGTTTAATTATACCATGCCATCAGAACAACTGACGACCGGAATACACAAAAAACACAAAGACAAGGATAAGGACAGGCATCCGAAGCCCAAAACTGATGAGGAAGCCTCTTCTAGGCCAGCCGCCGGTTCTCAGTGAGGTGCATTCGCAGCCCTGACAGCTGCCACCTCAGAGCCACAGGCCATCTCCGACTCCCACGTGGAGATGTCTAGGCCTCTGGATACTGAAGGTGTTGGGCCTACGGAAACTAACCCTTCAGATGGGTCCAGAGCCGCTGAGCAGGTATCGGCTTCTGAGGGTGTTTTCAGACCTTACTACAGCCAAGTCTAAAACTCCGTTAAAGACAAAGAAGCAAGTACAGCATTCCCCTGGACAGGCCTCCATGCCTAAAAAACAGATGCTCAAAATGGCCGAAGACTTAATTACTCTGATTAGGGGTTCCCATCCCCCTCCTGATAAAAGGCCTAGGCAGGATACAGACTATGATTCCTTTGACCAAGTTTCCATTTACTCTGATTCCTCTTCAGACCAGGGATACTCTTTACCCCCCTATGAGGACTCTGATGCTGAAGAATCAATTCCTTCAGCCTCTCCTCCAGAGGATTATTCTTTTGGGGAAACTTTACATACCATGAGGGAGCATTTCCATTGGGAGGGCCAGGATTATTCAGAATCCAAGAAAAGGCGCAGAGATTTTCTTTTATTACCTCAGCACAGACCCCTTGCTATTCTGCCAGTGTTAGATATTGTGGATGATGTGTTCTCTCAATCCAGTTTAAATCTTGATTCTTTGCACCCTGCTCCAGTCAAACCAGGCAGGTACTACAGAGTCCCCGACTCTCACAAATTTCTTTATAAAAACCCTGTTGCTGACCCAGAAACTATTTCCCAGGGTCCCAAAGGGGTAAAGGCTTCCACGGCTAAGAATCCAGTTCCCTCTGACAGGGATTCTAGAGCATTAGACAGGTGGAAGAAAGTTTACACTTCTGCAACTTTAGCAGTGAGAGCTTTAAATTGCCAGCTTCACATGCTTAAATACCAGCAATATTTAATGTCTCTGTTAAAGCAGAAAATGATTGCAAGTTCAGAACAACCTGACTATAAGGAAATGCAGGAGTTATTGCATGCAGCTGAACAAGTGGGCAAACATACTCTGCAATGTGGTTTTGATTCATTAGAAGCTTCTTGTGTAGCAGCAGTTACAGGATCTGTGATTCGAAGGCATGCTTAGTTAAAAGAACAAGGTTTACCTGATCATGTTAAGGCTAAATTATTGGATGCTCCTTTACAACAGGATATCTTATTTGGTGTTAAGGCAGAAGAGGTATTAAAGAAAATGGAGGATATGGCAAAATCTATGCAAAAGGTGAAGGATTTCTTACAGGTACAGCCACCTAGATTTAGCAGAAATTGGCCTTCAAAGAATTGGTCCTTTCCAGTGTCAGACAGACCACAAAGATGCAGATACAGATGCCCAAGAGGCAGATCTCAGCTCCAA
Organism: Protopterus annectens; assembly: GCF_019279795.1. NCBI lineage: Eukaryota > Metazoa > Chordata > Ceratodontiformes > Protopteridae > Protopterus > Protopterus annectens. The sequence goes on along the minus strand of NC_056737.1, from coordinate 628,987,933 downwards.
GGCTCATACAGACCACGACAGTGGGGTGCTCCAACCCCAAGAGGAGGTGAAGACAAGTCACAACCTTACAGGAAACAGTCTCAATGACTTCCCCCTTCGAATGCCAAGCACTTACCTTTTGGCAGCTCCCTTAGGGGGAAAACTCACACTTTTTTCTCAAAATTGGCATATAACCACCCAAGACAAATGGGTTCTGAATATTGTGTCTCAAGGTTACAGGTTCCACTTTCACACTCTACTAAGGCTAAAAGGAATGCCAGACCTGCCACAAAATCAATGGGCAGAGGCTCAAAAACAAATTACAGCCCTTGTGGACATGAGAGCTATTCAAAAAGTGCCACAACAGGAACAAGGACAAGAATTTTACTCAAGACTTTTTCTGGTACCCAGAAAGGACAAAGCCTGGAGACCCATACTAGACCTTTCTACTCTAAATACTTAACCTGGATGTTCCGAAATTCAAAATGTTGACATTACAGCAGCTTCTTCCCATGCTGGGCAAGAAGGCTTGGCTTGTTACTTTGGACCTCAAAGAGGCATACCTGCATGTCCCTATCAGACCAAACTGCAGAAGATACCTCAGATTCATAGCTGGTTCAATGCATTACCAATTCTCTGCACTGCCCTTTGGCTTATCTACTGCGCCCAGGGTCTTCACAAAGTGCCTGGTACCAGTAATTGCATTTTGCAGACAAATAGGAATTCAAATATATCCATACTTGTACAACTGCCTTATTCAAGCAGAGAGCAAGGACATTCTTCTAAAGCATCTGCCATTTGTAAAAACATTGCTAATTTGCCTAGGGTACACAGTAAACGAAAAGAAGTCAAAACTAGTGCCCTCACAAGAGATAATATTCCTGGGTGCCAGCTTAAATACTATGGCCCAAATGACATCTCACGCCAGACAAGCAAGGACAACTGACTCATTACTTTCAATTGATGGCAACAAAGACCCAACTCCCTGCAAGAAAAATTCTGCAGGCCTTGGGATTCATGGCATCCTACATATTTCTAATTCCATATGCCAGACTGCATATGAGGAAATTACAATGGTACCTAAAAAGTGTGTGGACTCAACACTGTCACAGTTTGGAAGCAGTAATACCACTAATTCCCTGCCTACAACAGGAGTTTCGATGGTGGGCACAGGCATGTCACCTCAACAAGGGACAGCCTTTCACTCTAGCCACAGCCAGGCAGACACTAACTACACATGCTTCGGATTACACCTGGGGAGCACACATGGCAGGAAAATGTATTCAGGGCAAGTACCAAATGTATCTTCACATCAATCAAAAAGAGATGTTGGCTGTACAAAATGCCCTAACAGCTTTCAAGGACCTTCTGCATCCAGGACAACTATAACTAAAGACAGACAACACCACAGTTATGTGGTACATAAACAAGCAAGGGGGCACTCATTCTTATCCCCTATGCAGACAAGTCATGACCTTGTGGGACACAGCTCTAGCCTATCAAATTCATCTACAAGCACAATTCCTGCCAGGAAAGAAACACACTCTGGCAGATGACTTAAGCAGAAACATCATGGATCCTCACGAGTGGAAATTAAATCCACAAGTATTCAGTATGATAATGCAGAAATGGGGGTGCCCAGACATAGATCTCTTTGCCTCCCCAAAGAATTGCCAACTACAAAAATTCTGCACAAGGACTTATCACACACAAGCATGGAAGGTGGATGCTCTCTCGTTCAGCTGGAAAAGCCTAAAAGTTTATGCCTTCCCACCACTGCCTCTCCTTTCAAAGGTACTCCTAAAAGTCAGACAAGAAAAACCACAGATGATCCTGATTGCCCCAGACTGGCCACGCCAGCACTGGTACCCATTCCTAAAGAACTTAGCTCAAGGCCCATGTTGGATTTTACCTCAAACTCCTCACCTTCTGACTCAACAAAACAATCAGATCCTGCACAGTCAGCTCAAAACCTTAAACCTGGCTGCATGGCAGATTCAGTAGTCAAGCAGACAACAGCTCTCTCTAAAGCTGTTATGGATGTCATTTTGGAGGTCAGGAGGCCTAGCACCAGGAAATCTTATTCAGAAAAGTGGAAGAGATTCTGTGCCTGGAACCAGGCTCAAAGCTTTGACCCTCATGTCCCAAATATTCCTCAAATATTACAATACTTAACTGAGATGCTGGACAAAGGACTATCATTTTCATCCATTAAGATCCACGCCTCTGCCATCTCGGCTCATTACAACACAGATCCTCCTATTTTCTCTTATCCATTGCTAAAACAGTACCTCAGAGGGGCTAAAAACATAAGACCGCCCCGGAGAGCACCAACTTGGGACCTCAATTTTGTCTTGGAAAAACTAACCTTACCTCCTTTTGAGCCAGCCAATTCAGCAGAACTAAAATATGCATCATGGAAAACTGCTCTGCTTCTGGCAATAACCTCAGCACGAAAAGTCTCAGAGTTACAGGCACTAATGGCAGTGGAGCCTTTCATCAACTTTCACCAAGACAGGGTTTCTTTTCGAACAAACCCTTCATTTATGCCTAAGGTGGTATCCAGTGTGGCTCTTAACCAAACTATTCACCTGCCAACTTTTTATCCAAATCCCCAAAATAAAGGGGAGAAACTTCTGCATTCCTTGGACATACACAGGCAATTGCGTTTCTACTTGGACGAAACAAAAGCTTTCAGAAAAACTGAGCAGTTGTTTGTAGCATATGCTGCTGGATCACAGGGTAAGGCTATTTCAAAGCAGACCATTTCAAAGTGTATAGGACACTGTATCCAGTTCTGCTACACACAGCATGGGATACCTGTACCTAGTAATATTAGGCCACATTCCACCAGGGCAACAGCCACTTCAACTGCCTACCTTAGAGGAGTACCTACCAAAGACATCGTGGAAGCTGCAACTTGGAGTTCAGTACATACCTTTACCAAACATTATCACTTGCCTCTATATTCTAGATCAAGAGCTGTATTTGCCACTGCAGTGCTGCAGGGTCTCTTAGCCACACCAAATCCTCTATAGAGTCAGCCACCCTAACTCAGCTTTGGGATTCAACCCAAGTGTAATGACTGCAGCAGTGAAACACGATGAACATAGTACAGTTTTGTACCTACCATAAATGTAGATGTTCGAGTGTCTTCACTGCTGCAGTCCTGGTTACCCACCTGCCATCCCCTCTTTCTTAGCTGGAACTAATCTATACCTTTCTACTCTATACTACCTATGTAGTGTATTTGCTGGTAACTGAAGGTTTTGTTTTACCTTGTTGTATGTTTTATTAGCAATTTGATTGCCTACCTCTTTGGGGGCACCTGACATCTGGGGCAAGAAAAACTGAAGAAAATGGCATTGGCTGCATATTATATACCCCTGGCGCACTGACGTCAGGGAAGAAGTGACAGCAACTGACGCCGGACCAAGACTTTGGAACTCTGGCCGACTGCAGGTCCGCCTGACGGCAGGATAACCCAAGTGTAATGACTGCAGCAGTGAAGACACTCGAACATCTACATTTATGGTAGGTACAAAACTGTACTTTCTACTTGGATAGGACTGAACCTCAAAGAAAATCTGAACAACTGCTGGTAGCTTTTGCTGCAGGGGCAGAGGGGAAGGCTGTTTCAAAACAAATCATTTCTAAATGGATAAGCCATTGCATTAATTTCTGTAAGCACAATGGAAAACCTATCCCCCAGGGGATCAAACTTCACTCCACCAGGGCTGCATCTACTTCTACAGCCTTTCTCAGAGGCGTTCCTACCAGGGACATCCTAGAAGCTGCTACCTGTAGTTCTGTACATACTTTCACCAAGCAATACCATTTGCCAATTTTCCCTAAATCCAGAGCTGGCTTTGCCACTGCAATCTTGCAGGGCCTTATAGCTGCTCCTAATACTATCTAATCTCCTCCTCCCAACAATAGCTTTGGGAATCTACCCAAATGTAATGACTGCAACAGTGAAACTTGAAGAACCTAGTACAGTTGTGTACACTTACTATGAATGTAGATGTTCAAGTGTATTCACTGTTGCAGTCCCTGGTTACCCTCCCGCCTTTCCCCTAACTTCTTTTGGCTATACCTCTAATTTCCTTTACTATGTTTAAAAGCCTTTTTGGTGTATTTGCTTTTTTTTTGGAGGTATACTTTTGTGTTCTTATGTTTAATTGCTCCCCATTAGGAGGGCACCTGACATCTGGGGCAAGAAAAACTGATGTAATGGCGTCGGCTGCATGTTTTATACCCCTGACGACTTGACGTCATAGAAGAAGGGACAGCAACTGACGCAGGACCCAAGACTGTTAATCAGGCCGACTGAGGGCAACCTGCAAGCAGATTACCCAAATGTAAAGACTGCAACAGTGAATACACTCGAACATCTGCATTTATGGTAAGTGTACACTACTGTACTTTTCATGTCATCAAGAAAGTGAAAATGTCAGTGTGGGAGGCAGATTCTCCATAAAGATTATCATGACCAGTGTCTTTTTTTTTGGGTGCTTCCCATGACCATACACAGTGTTCGCTCTGCCAAGTATTTGTCCTCATGGCCCTATGTAGTTGCTTCCCATCCTTGTTTATTTACCTTGAAAACCAACATTTTAAGCTGTTAGCTCATGGTGCTTTGGCAGAGTCTTCCTGTCCCAAGGGACAGCTGTTGGCCAAGAAAAAGGCCAAAAAATCTCGGGTCTGATATGCCTGCTGTCCATCCTCCCCCAGATGTCTCTCTCAAGGCTAGTGAAAGCCTGGGGGGTTGTGTGGTCATTCCTTCGGATTCCTTTGCTATAACCCCGTTGCAAAACTGCATGGATCTGCACATCCTCAGAAGCTTTCCAAGTGTCTACTTCAGATGTTGAGGGGGAACATCAGCTGATTATGTCCACGGGACCAAGTGGGATTCCACAGATCTTAGTGAGGAAGGAGATTCCTACTACTCTTATTGGGTGTCAAGTGTTTGACCCTCCCAGGGTTTTCCAAGCACATTTCCCCTGCAGTTAAGGATCCCCAAAGAGAGTGGCAGGATTTTACTCAGCGGTTGTTTAATGCTTTAATGGCTTTAAAGCCTCCTCAAGGAGGGGGGGGGGGGTCTCTGTTCCTGACCCTCTCTGGTCTGCACTCCTCTTAACAAACCTAGGGAGCAGGATTCCTTTGAGGAACAGGATTCGGGGGAAGAGTCATAGAGACATTTCCCATATGTTGGAATTCCTTAAGTGGGATTGTTCTTAGGTTTCTGATATCTAGAAGAGCTACTATGAACTCCTCTAGATAGAGTCTCCCAAACCTTCTGCTGTTCCCCCAGTTCTGTCTGCCTTCTTGGTTATATTTTCAGCAGTGTCTGTAGCCCCTGATTCTTAGCTGCAGCTCCTAAGAAACCTGACAGATTTTATAAGAAGCCTGATGATTATAAATTTTTGTATACGTGCTTCTCTGCTGATCCATCTGAGGTGTCTGTCCCCTCTGACAAGCCCTCCCAAGTTTTTGCTCTCTACCAACTTCCTTCACATAAGGACAGTAGGGCCATGGAGAAGCTGGGCAAAAAGGTCTATACTGGTGCCACCCTGGCATTTTAGGGCTATTAATTACCATACTCATATGACCATATATGTTTTAGCCCTCCTTTCTCAAGTGGTTTCTGACCTTCCTGATTCTGACGGGAAGGCTTTTTATCCCTTTCCTTGTGTTCTGCCACTCAAGTTGCCCACCACAATATTAAGTGCAGTTATGATGCAGCTGATGCTTCCTCCAGAGCTGCTGCTTTTAGTTCTGTTATGAGGTGTTTGGATAACAAAATTCTTTTTAGTACTGCTGCTGCTAAACTTTTTATAAATCTCTCTGGGATAAAGACAAAGCCTTGCGAGAGTTGAAACATATTTTTGTTTCTCCTATTCCCAAGTTTCAGAGGAATTACTCTTCCAAATCTGCTTTTGTTCGCAGACAGTCACCCTCTGTCCAAGGTTAAAACTGGCTCTACACATATACCTTCTGCTAAATACATACAAACCTGTATTTCACAGAAATCTACTTTACAGGGCAAGCCAGGTTCCATTTGACGGTTTGCTTCCCTTTTCCCTCTGCCAGATTCCCTTGTCCCTTAATTTTTCTCTTTCCCTTCTAAATTGGTAAGGATCACAACAGACTCTTACAGTCTGTCCATTATCAGCCAGGGGTAATTCATGGCTTGGAAATCTCTTCCTCCCTTTCTGGGCATCCCTTAACCTTCTTGAGAACAGCTTCCTCTCTTCTCAGAGTTGCTTCATTCTCTTTTGACCCAGGGTACCATTCAGGCTGTATCCCCTGCCCAGGAAGGGAGGGGCTTTTATTCCAGAATATTTGTAGTTCCTAGGAAGGAGGGCAGCTGGAGACCAGATGTTCTTCATGTTTCACTGTTGCAGTCATCGCACTTGTGTTATTTACCTGCAGGTAGCCCTCAGTCGGCCCGAATACCAGATTCTTGAGATTTCTGCATCGGATGCTGTTGCCACTTACATGACATCAGGTCATCAGGGGGTATAAAACATGCAGCCAATGCCATTACATCAGCTTTTCTTGCCATGTGGGAGCTCGAAGCAGAAGCAGTTTGCAAGTGCCGGTCGGCCGCTACCTGAAATTTTTGTTTTTCGAGGTTTCAAATCTGAAGTCTTCTAAAGCTAAGTGCCCTGTTCGGGATCCTTTTTTCTTGCTCTAACCGATGTCAGAAAAAGTTAACAATTGTCTTGCCTGTGGAAAGCAAGTAGCTCAAAGAGATTCTCATTCTTATTGCATCACCTGTTTAGGCCCAGACCATGACGTTCCTCGCTGTCAGTTTTGTGCCTTGTTTGATGCCCGAACTGTTCGTCGTCGGGCTGTTTTTGTTTCTAATTTATTTTGCTCTCATTCTCCATATTCCGAAATGGCTTCGATAAGCCATCTGACTACCGATCTTTCAAAAAACATAGGGATAAAGACAGAGACAGACCGCACAGGTCCAAAACTGCCGATGGCGCTTCCATTAAGCTAGTCGCCAGTCCACCGGTACTCAGTGAGGTGCCTTAACAGCCCCTGATACCCACTTCTACAGATTCGCAGGCCTCTGCTGAGACCCATTCAGAGTCCGGTATGCCGAGAGATGATGCTTCGTCTATGGAACCTGCGGATGTCTCTACCTTGGATGGGTCTGGAGCCTCTGTGCAGGCACCGGCTTCTGAAGGTGTATTCTGACCTTCGATGTTCGTATTAAACCGACAACTTTGTTTTTGACTGAAACTACTGAGTTTCTCAGGCCCAGAGTTCGCACTACGCCTAGAAAACCGACATTCAAAGTGCGTGCTCAAGCTCCCATGCCACAGAAACAAATGCTTAGAATGGCTGAAGACCTTATAACTTTAATTAGGGGAAGTCAGCCTCCCCCCTCAAAGACAAAGAATTGATTTTCCTCTACAGACCACGAGTCCGATGACTCTGATCCCTCTGATTACCAGGACATACACTTATCTACCTATGAAGATTCAGATGCAGAGGATTCCATTCCCTCTGACTCCCCCCCCCCCCCCAGAGGATTTTTTTTTGGAGAAGCCTTGCATACCTTAAGAGAGCATTTCTGCTGGGAATGCCAGGACTATCCTCAGTCCAAAAAGAGACTCAGAGAATTTTTAGACTTGCCTCAGCACAGGCATCTAGCTATACCCCCTGTCCTGGGTTTTGTAGATGAGGTCTTCATGGAATCCAGTCTGACTCCTGATGTTCGTTATGTTTCACTGTTGCAGTCATTACTCTTGGGTTATCCTGCTGGCAGGCTACCCGCAGTCGGCCTGAATTCCAAAGTCTTGGTCCAGCGTCGGTTGCTGTCACCTCTTCCCTGATGTCAGTGCGCCAGGGGTATAAAAGATGCAGCCGACGCCATTTTCTTCAGTCTTTCTTGCCGCGAGGTGCCCGAAGCAAAATCAGTTCGCACGTGCCGGTCGGCAGACTCCTGAGAATTTCAAAAATCGAATTTCAGATCCAAAGTCTTCATTAAAGCTAAGTACCCCATTGGGGAAACTTTTTTCTTGCTCCAGACCGATGTCAGAAAAAGTTAACCATTGTATTTCTTGTGGGAAGCAAATACCTCATAAGGATTTTCATTCTTACTGTATTCCTTGCCTAGGCCTTGATCACGACGTTGCTAGCTGTCGGTTTTGTGCTAGATTTAACCAACGCACTATTAAGCTTCGGTATGATTTTGCCTTTCATTACTTTGGCCGAAGGTTTAATTATATAATGCCGTCGAAACAGCTGATGACCGGAGTTTACAAAAAGCGCAAGGAAAAGGACAGGCATCTGAGGTCCAAAACCGACGACGAGGCCCCTGCTAGGCCAGTCGCCGGTTCTCGCAGCCCCTGATGCCTGCTACCTCAGAGCCACAGGCCTCTACTGACTCCCACGTGGAGCCAACTAGGCCTCTGGATACTCAAGGTATTGGACCCTCGGAAACTATTCCCTCAGATGGGTCCAGAGCCGCTGAGCAGGCATCGGCTTCTGAGGGTGTTTTCAGACCTACACAATTATATGTCAAGCCTACCTCTGCTTCAAAGACAAAGACTAAAACAGCTCTAAAGACAAAGAAACAAGTACAACATTCTCCAGGACAGACTTCCATGCCTAAGAAACAGATGCTTAAAATGGCCGAAGACCTAATTACTTTGATCAGGGGTTCCCATCCCCCTCCTGATAAGAGGCCTAGGCAAGAGACGGAATATGACTCCTCAGGTCAGGTTTCAATTTCCTCTGACTCCTCTTCTGAACAGGGATAATCTTTTCCTCCCTATGAGGATTCTGATGCTGAAGAATCTATTCTTTCAGCCTCTCCTCCTGAGGATTATTCTTTTGGGGAAACCCTGCATACCATGAGGGAGCATTTTCACTGGGAGAGCCAAGATTATTCAGAATCTAAGAAAAGCCTCAGAGATTTTCTTTTACTACCTCAGCACAGACCTCTTGCTATTCCACCTGTTCTAGACATTGTAGATGATGTATTTTCAGAGTCCGGCCTGTCTCCTGACTCTTTACCCCCTGCACCTGCCAAGCCAGACAGATACTGCAGGGTTCCAGACTCTCATAAATTTCTGTATAAAAACCCTGCTGCTGACCCAGAAACTATATCTCAGGGTCCCAAAGGGGTCAAGGCTTCCACTGCAAAAAACCCTGTCCCCTCTGATAGGGATTCTAGGGCACTGGACAGATGGGGGAAAAAGTTTACACTTCTGCTACCTTGGCTGTAAGGGCTTTAAATTGTCAGTTTCATATGCTTAAATAGTAATATTTAATGTCACTGCTTAAACAGAAAATGTTGACAAATTCTGAATGTTCTGATAACAAGGAAATGCAGGATTTATTGCATGCAGCTGAGCAAGTGGGAAAACATACTTTGCAATGTGGTTTTGATTCACTGGAGGCCTCATGCAGGGCCGCAATTACGGGTTCTGTCATTAGAAGGCATGCTTGGTTAAAGGAACAGAATTTGCCTGATCATGTTAAAGCAAAATTATGGGATGCTGCATTACAGCATGATACGTTGTTTGGTGTTAAAGCAGAAGAGGTGTTGAAGAAAATGGAGGATAAAGCGAAATCCATGCAGACAGTTAAGGATTTCCTACAGGTACAGGTACAGCCACCCTGATTTAGCAGGAACTGGCCTACAAAGAATTGGTCCTTTCCAGTGTCAGACAGGCCACAGAGACAGATAGACACCCCAGAGGCAGATCCCAGCCCCAAGGCTCATACAAGCCTAAACAATGGGGTGCTTCTACCTCTAAAAGCAGAGAGCGACAAATCACAACTATACAGGAAACAGTCCCAATGACTTTCCTCTGCCAGAACCAGGCACTTATCTTTTGGCAGCCCCCTTAGGGGGAAAACTAGCACTTTTTTCACCAAATTGGCCCATGATTACTGAGGACAAATGGTCTTGAACATAGTGTCTCAGGGCTACAGGTTCCACTTTCACACACTGCCAAGAGCAAAAGGTATGCCAGACCTGCCACACAATCAATGGGCAGAGGCACAAAAGCAAGTTTCATCCCTCATGGACATGAGGGCCATTCAGCAGGTACCACAACAAGAGCAGGGACAAGGATTTTACTCAAGACTTTTCCTGGTGCCCAGAAAGGACAAAGCCTGGCGACCAATACTGGACCTGTCTATTCTAAACACATTTCTGGAAGTTCCAAAATTCAAAATGTTGACTCTGCAGCAGCTACTGCCCAGGCTGGGCAAGAAGGCTTGGCTTGTTACTTTGGACCTAAAAGAGGCATACCTGCATGTTCCAATCAGACAATCTTGCAGAAGATACCTCAGATTCATAGCTGGCTCAATGCACTACCAATTCTCTGCACTGCCCTTTGGCTTATCTAGTGTGCCCAGGGTCTTCACCAAATGCCTGCCACCAGTAATTGCATTTTGCAGACAGAGGAATTCAAATATATCCTTACTTGGATGACTGCCTTATTCAAGCAGAGAACAAAGATATTCTACTACAGCATCTGGCATTTGTAAAAAGATTACTAATTTGCCTAGGGTACACAGTAAACTAAAAGAAATCAAAACAAGTACCCTCTCGAGGTAATATTCCTGGGTGCAAGCTTAAATACAACTGCCCAGATGGCTTATCTCACGCCAGACAAACAAAGACAACTGACTTCTTCAAAATATTGGCAACAAAGACCCAGTTAACTGCAAGAAAAATTCTGCAGGCTTTGGGCTTCATGGCATCCTGCATACTGCTAATTCCATATGCCAGACTGCATATGAGGAAACTACAATGGTATCTAAAAAGTGTTTGGACTCAACATTGCCACAGCCTGGAAACATTACTTACCCTCATTCCTTGCCTGCAACATGAGTTTCGATGGTGGGCACAGGCCTGTCACCACAAGGGACAGCCATTCACTTTACCCACAGCCAGGCAGACACTAACAACAGATGCTTCAGATTATGCCTGGGGGGCCCACATGGCAGGAAAATGTATTCAGGACACATGGCCCGCAAGCCAGATGCTTCTTCATATCAATCAAAAAGAGATGCTAGCTGTTCAGAATGCCCTGACAGCTTTCAAGGATCTACTTCATCCAGGACAACTACTAATAAAGACGGACAATACTACAGTCACGTGGTACATAAACAAGCAGGGAGGCACACATTCCTACCCCCTCTGCAGACAAGCCATGACTTTGTGGAACACAGCATTGACTTATCAAGTTCACCTGCAAGCACAGTTCCTGCCAGGAAAAATAAGTACTCTGGCAGACGAACTAAGCAGAAAGCTCATGGATCCCCACGAGTGGAAACTGGATCCACAAGTCTTCAGCATGATAACAAGGAAATGGGGATGCCCAGACATGGATTTATTTGCCCCCCCCCCCCCCCCCCCCCCACATCTGCCAACTACAGAAATTCTGCACAAGAATTTACCACAAGCAAGCATGGAAAGTGGATGCCCTATCCTTCAGCTGGAAAAAGCTAACAGTATATGCCTTTCCCCCACTGCCTCTCCCCAAGGGTACTCCTAAAGGTCAAACAAGAGAAGCCAAAAATTATACTGATTGCCCCAGACTGGCCACGCCAGCACTGGTACCCAGTCCTAAAGAACTTGTCTCAAGGACCAGCCTGGACATTACCTCAAACTTCTCACTTACTGACCCAACAAAACAATCAGATCCTACACAGCCACATCAGTACCTTAAATCTGGCAGCATGGCGGATAATGTAGCCATTCATAACACTCCACTCTCCAAAGCTGTAATGGATGTTATCTTGGAGGCCAGGAGGCCCAGTACCAGAAAATCTTATGCAGAAAAATGGAAGAGATTCTGTGCTTGGAACCAGGAACAAAGAATTGACACATTTGTACCAAATATTCCTCAGATTTTACAACATTTAACTGAGATGCTGGACAAAGGCCTATCCTTTTCATCAGTTAAGATTCATGCCTCTGCCATTTCAGCCCATTACAATACGGAACCACCTATTTTTTCTCATCCATTGCTAAGGCAGTTCCTCAGAGGGGCCAAAAACATAAGACCCCCAGGAAGAGCACCAGTACCTGCATGGGACCTAAATTATATCTTGGAAAAACTCACACTGCCTCCTTTTCAGCCAGCCTCAACAGCGGATATTAAATTCTTATCCTGGAAAACAGCTCTGCTCCTAGCAATAACCTCTGCAAGACGAGTCTCAGAGTTACAGGCACTCATGGCTGTGGAACCTTTTATCATTTTCCATCCAGACAGGGTTTCTCTGAGGATGAACCCTACATTTATGCCTAAGGTGGTGTCCAGTGTGGCCCTTAACCAAACCATTCACTTGCCTACCTGTTATCCAAACCCACAGAACAAGGGTGAGAGACTTCTGCATTTTTTGGACATACACAGACAGCTACGCTTCTACTTGGACAGAACTAAAGCTTTCAGAAAGACTGAGTAACTTTTAGTAGCATATACTGCAGGATCACAAGGAAAGGCTATCTCAAAACAGACTATTTCAAAATGGATAGGCCATTGCATTCATTTCTGCTACTCACAGCATGGCAAATCAGTGCCTAAGGGCATTAGGCCTCATTTTACCAGAGCAGCAGCCACTTCAGCAGCCTTCCTCAGAGGAGTACCAACCAAAGACATCTTAGAGGCTGCAACTTGGAGTTCAGTGCACACTTTTACAAAGTGCTACCACTTGCCTCTCTACGCTAAATCCAGAGCAGGCTTTGCCACTGCAGTTCTGCAGGGCCTCATAGCCTCTCCTAATCCTATTTAGCCCAGCCACCCATCCTCAGCTTTGGGATTCAACCCAAGAGTAATGACTGCAACAGTGAAACACGATGAACATAGTACAGTTGTGTACCTACCATGAATGTAGATGTTCAAGTGTATTCACTGTTGCAGTCCAGATTACCCTCCCACCATCCCCCGTTCTTTTGCTGGGTCTCATCTGTACTCTATTCTATATAACCTATGTGGTGTATTTGCTTGTAGATGAAGGAAATGTTTACTTTACTGCATGCATGTTTATTGGCATAATTTTGTTAGCCTACCCTTTTGGGGGCACCTGACATCTGGGGCAAGAAAAACTGAAGAAAATGGCATCGGCTGCATCTTTTATACCCCTGGCGCAATGATGTCAGGGAAGAGGCGACAGCAACCGACGCCGAACTAAGACTTTGGAATTCAGGCCGACTGCAGGTAGCCTGCCAGCAGGATAACCCAAGAGACTGCAACAGTGAATACACTCGAACATCTACATTTATGGTAGGTGCACAACTGTACTATACTTGACCACTTCCCAGGGACCTAAAGGCATTAAGGCTACTACAGCCAAAAACCCTACCCCTTCGGACAGGGATTCTAGAGCTTTAGACAGCTGGGGTAAGAAGGTATACACCTCTGCTACTCTTGCCATCAGGGCTTTGAATTGCCAATTTCACATGTTGAAGTACCAGCAACATATGGAACTAATTAAACAAAAAATGTTGCTTCCAGATTGTACAGAAAATAGAGATTTACAAGAGTTAATGCATTCTGCAAACCAAGTTAGTAAGCATACTTTGCAGTGTGGTTTTGATGTCTTAGAAGCATCTTGCAAGGCTGCTGTCACTGGGTCTGTACTGAGAAGGCATGCTTGGCTGAAGGAACAAATCTTGCCAGACCATGTCAAAGCAAAATGACTAGATGCTCCATTAAACCAGGAACGTTTGTTTGACACAAAAGCAGAAGTTGTTCTTGAAAAGTTGGAGGAAAAAGGTAAATCTATGCAAACTGTTAAAGATTTCTTACAGGTGCAGCCACCTAGATTCAGTAGGCATTTGCCTTCTAAAAGCTGGTCCTTTCCAGTCCTTCCCAGGCCTTCTCAGTCCAAACCCAGGGGTAACAGACCACCAAGACTAAGTCTCTGGTTATGCAGAAATCTAAACAATGGAGTGCTCCCACCTCAAAAACAGGGAGTGGGAAGCCACTCCCTTATGGAAAAAGTTCACAATGACTTTTCTATCATCCTTCCCAGCCATGCCTAAGTACTTGCACCCCTAGGAGGAATACTCGCCCTGCATGCAAAAAACTGGATGTCCATTATCCAGGACCAATGGATCCTAAACATTGTATCCCAGGGATACTGATCCTACTTCCACTCTCTGCCAACCCCAAGTGGGTTGCCAGACCTTCCTCCAAACCAGTGGTCAGAGGCTCAAAAGCAATTACTTTCTCTTCTCATTATGAGGGCTATTCAGCCTGTTCCAATAAAGCAAAGGGGGCAGGGTTTCTAGTCCAGACTGTTCCTGGTGCCTAGAAAAGTGAGCTCTTGGCACCCTATCCTGGATCTGTCAATTCTCAACACCTTCCTGGTGGTCCCAAAATTCGAAATGCTTACACTGCAACAACTTATTCCTGTGCTAGCCAAGGACTCCTGGCTAGTTACCCTAGACTTAAGAGGGTTATCTGCACATCCCCATAAGGGAATCTTGCAAGAAATATCTACTTTTCAGGGCAGGCTCTATGCACTATCAGTTCTCTGCACTTCCCTTTGGCTTATCTACTGCGCCCAGGGTATTCACAAAGTGCCTGGCTCCAGTCATTGCATACCACAGACAGAGAAATATTCAAATTTACCCATACTGGGACGATTGCCTGATTCAGGCGGACAGTCAGGAATTGCTACTTCAGCACCTGGCATTTGTAAAGAGACTCTTCTCTGGGGTACACCATCAATGAAAAGAAATCACACCTGGTGCCCAGGCAAAAGATTGTATTCCTGGGAGCAAGCTTGGAACTCATTCCTACCAACTCTGCTGGTTTCCATGGCCATGTGGAACACAGCCTTGAGCAACGAAGTGCACCTGCAAGCTCAATTCCTGTGGGGGAAACAAAATTCACTGGCAGATGACTTAAGCAGAAATCTACTGGACCCACACGAGTGGAAACTAGAACCCAGCTCATTCAAACTTGTAATCTACAGGTGGGGGACACCAGATGTGGACCTCTTTGCCTCCCCCCAAAACCATAAATTGAGCAAATTTTGCACCAGAAATCCTCACAGCAAAGCGTGAAAAGTGGATGCCCTATCTTTTACATGGGAAAAACTCTCAATTTATGCCTTTCCCCCTCTGCCCCTCCTCTCAAAAGTACTACTCAAGATCAAACAGGACAGACCAAGGACAATCCTTATTGCCCCAGACTGGCCACGCCAGCACTGGGACCCACTCCTATGCAGTTTGACAGCAGTGCCACCCTGACACCTACATCAGACCCCCCCTCCCTGCTGTCCCAGACAGATTTTGCATCCACAGCTGCAAACCCTGAACCTTGCAGCCTGGCTTATCCCCTGAATACACCACCAGCAATCCTCAGCAAACAGGGGCTAGACGTCATCCTTGAGGCCAGAAGGCCTAGTACTAGGAAACCCTATTTTGAAAAGTGGAAAAGATATTGTTCTTGAAGCCAGTCTCAAGGAAAGGACACAGCTGTGCCCACCTTACCTCAAATCCTAGATTACCTAGCAGAGCTGCTCCACAGAGGCCTATCCTTCTCATCCATTAAGATTCATGCCTCTGCCATCTCAGCTCATTACAATACTGAGCCACCTCTCTTTTCTCACCCTATCATCAAACAGATGTCCTTCAAGGATGCATCTGCAGTCATAACATATGGGTTGTCCTGCCTCAGGCAGCCCTTCAGTCGGCCGGATTCCAAAGTCTGGGTCTGGCCTCGGCTGATGTCGCACTTTCCCCGACGTCAGAGCGTCTGGGGTATAAAAGCATCAGCCGACGCCATTTTCCTCAGTCTTTCTTGCCGCGTGGTGCCCGAAGCAGAAGCTGTTCGCAAGTGCCGGTCAGTCAGATCCAGTGAATTCAGCTACCGAAGACTTCGAAAAAAGCTAAGTACCCCATTGAGGACTCTTTCTTGCCTCAGCCGATGTCAGACAAAGTAAATAATTGTTTAACTTGTGGGAAACAAATACCTCATAAGGATTTCCATTCCTACTGCCTTCCTTGCTTAGGCCCAGACCACGACGTATCGGCCTGTTTAGCCTGTGCTTCCTTCAACCGACGAACTCTTAGACGTCGGTCGGAGTTTGCAGAGGAATTTTTTGGAGCCGCTTTTGCTTATAAAATGCCGTCGGAGACTCCGACTTCGCATATGGTCAAAAAACGCAAGGAAAAGAACCGACACTCGTGGCCCGCGGTTTCGGCTGAAACCACGGCTAGGCCTACCGCGAGTGCCTCGGTTTCGGCCGAAACCCAGTCCTCGGAGATTCCTTCTTCCAAAACCATACTTCCGACCACCGAGGCCCGGGAGGCCCCGGCTGAGTCGGCTTCAGAACTTCCTACCGAAACCAGTGTTCAGGAAATGTCCAACACCATACCTTTGGTCATTTCTACTCCTGCACGTGGGGCAGCTAGGCCCCCTGCTTCCATGTCCATTAAGGCCTTTTCTAGGGCTAAAGCTGCCAAACTTTCTAAAGCTTTGCCTGACAAATCTACCTCCCAGAGGCCTTCCTCTAGTTCACAGATCCTCAGCCTTGCTGAGGACCTTATTTCCTTAATTAGGGGTTCACAACCTCACCCAGACAGGGCCTCTCAACCTCCTCCAGACAAAAGGCCCAGGACTGACCCCTCTGACCCACACTCCTCAGATGATTCCACGGATGGATCTGAGTTGTCAGACCACCAGGAAGGGGCTTACTCGCCTTATGAGGATTCAGATGCTGAGGAATCTATCCCTTCGGCCTCCCCTCCTGAAGAGTTTTCCTTTGGTGAGACTCTACACTCCATGAGAGAGCATGTTCAATGGCAAGGTCAGGATTTCTCTGATTCTAGAAAAAGATTAAGGACCTTTTGCATTTGCCTCAGCATAGGCCCTTAGCTATACCTCCTGTTCTGAATGTAATTGATGATGTGTACAATGATGTCAGTACAGCCCCTGATACTCTTCCTCCGGCCCCTGCCAAACCTGACAGATACTACAGGGTCCCGGATTCTCATTTCCATCTGTATAAAGCCCATTCTGCAGACACAGAAACTATTTCTCAGGGCCCTAAAGGGGTTGCGGCCGCTACTGCCAAAAATCCTCTACCCTCTGAAAGAGAGTCTAGAGCTTTAGAGAGATGGGGAAAGAAGGTGTATACTTCTGCAACTCTTTCTGTCAGGGCATTGAACTGTCAATTTCATATGACACAGTACCAAGAGTATTTGTTAGATGAACTGAATAAAAAATTTTCTTCTCCTGAACCCCTAGACCGTAAATCCCTTCAGGATTTGGTACACAACTCACAACAGGTTAGTAATCATTTCTTAAAATGTGGCTATGATGCACTGGAGGCTTCATTTAGATCAGCTATGACTGGGGCAGTTATTCGTAGGCATGCCTGGCTGAAGGAGCAATCTTTGCCAGACCATGTCAAAGCTAAACTCCTGGATGCTCCAATGGAGAAACAAAATTTATTTGGCTCTTCTGCTCAGGAGGTCTTAAAAAAGGTTGAAGAAAAGGCAAAAATCTGTGCAAACAATTAAAGATTTCCTGCAAGTTCAACCACCGAGATTCAGCAGAAACTGGCCTACAAAGAATTGGTCCTTTCCAGACTGGGACAGAGCCCAGAGAGGCAGGAACAGGCACCCTAGAGGCAGAGGTCAATCGAAGGGCTCCTACAGAGGCCGTCAGTGGCAGCCTGCCAACCAGAGGAGTAGTGCAACAGCAACAACAACAACCACTACACCAGGACAGGCTCAATGACTTAACTCTGATTCTGCCTACCAGGGATCAACTGGAAGCACCGTTAGACAGAAAGCTGGCTTTATTCTCAAAAAACTGGCATTATATTACAAAGGATACATGGACACTGCAAATAATAGACAAAGGATACAGGTTCCACTTCCACACTTTGCCCAAAAGAAGCGGAATGCCAAACCTTCCACCAAATCAGAGGGCAGAGGCTTTAAGACAAATCAGCAATTTACTTCAGATGAATGCTATAGAAAAGGTACCATGTTCAGAACAAGGCCAAGGATTTTACTCCAGACTATTCCTTGTACCAAGAAAAGAAAATCAATGGAGGCCTATTCTCGACCTGTCCGCACTGAACACTTATCTCATTGTGCCAAAATTCAAAATGCTGACCCTACAGCAACTTCTTCCCATGTTGGGCAAGGAGTCTTGGCTGGTAACTCTAGATCTCAAGGAGGCATACCTGCACGTCCCTATTCGACCAAGTTGCAGAAGACACCTCAGATTTCTTGCAGGATCAGAGCATTATTAATTCTCAGCATTGCCCTTTGGCTTGTCTACTGCGCCCAGAGTATTCACGAAATGTCTGGCATCAGTAATTGCACATTGCAGACTACAGGGAATTCAAATTTACCCATACCTGGACGACTGCCTAATACAAGCGGACAACAAGAAAAATTTGATGAAGGACTTGGCCTATGCCATACACCTGCTACAGACCTTGGGATACACAGTCAACATCCAAAAGTCAAGACTAGTACCATCCCAAAGGATAACCTTTTTGGGTGCAGATCTGGACACAACCACCCAAATGGCTTTTCTCACAGAAGAAAAATAAAAACAACTTCCAGATTACTTCATGATTCTGACAAGACAAACTCAGCTTACTGCAAGGAAAATCCTGCAGGCCCTGGGTTACATGGCATCCTGCATAATTCTAATACCGCATGCCAGGCTGCATATGAGGAAATTACAATGGTACCTAAGGAGTGTATGGTCTCAACACAGTCACAGTTTAGAAGCCATGATACCAATCATTCCATGCCTTCAAAAGGAATTCCTCTGGTGGGCTCAGGCCTGCCAGTCCAACAGAGGGTTGCCTTTCAACAAACCAAAACAAGGCAGACCATCACCACGGACGCCTCAGACCGAGGATGGGGAGCACACATGGAGGGCAAATGTATCCAAGGCCTATGGCCTCAAGGACAGCTAAGCATGCACATAAACCAAAAGGAAATGCTGGCAGTGAGGCATGCAATCGAGGCATTCAAACCCTTCCTCCAACAAGGACACCTGTTAATAAGGACAGACAACACCACGGTCATGTGGTACATAAACAAGCAGGGAGGCACACATTCTTACCCTCTATGCGGATGGCTATGAATCTGTGGGAACTATGCCTGAATCTCAATATCCAACTACAGTCCCAATTCGTGCCAGGGAAAGAAAATGCACTGGCGGACAGCTTAAGCAGAACTACCATGGATGCACACAAATGGATGCTGCACCCAGACATCTTCCAACTCATAGCAAAGACATGGGGAATGCGGAGATAGATCTGTTCACCTCCCCACTCAACCATCAACTGAAGACATTCTGCTCAAGGACATACCACCCACAAGCTTGGAGGGTGGACTCTCTCTCTTTCAGCTGGAAAGCCCTAACAGTATATGCCTTCCCACCTCTCCCATTGATGTACAAGGTTCTACTGAAGATCAGGGAGGAACAGCAAGAGTGATACTAATAGCTCCGGACTGGCCAAGACAACACTGGTATCCATTATTGAGAAGCATGTCTCAGGCAAAATCATGGCCTCTCCCCCTATGGCCTCTTCTTCTGGCGCAGAACAATTTCAAGACCCTGCATCCCAACTTGAAAACATTACAGCTAACTGCCTGGAAAATTCCTTAAATCCCAATCAAACTGTTTTATCTCAGAGGGTGAAGGACATTATCCTGGAGGCTCGCAGGCCTTCCACAAGGAAGACATACTCAGCTAAATGGAAGAGATTTCTCATTTGGAGCACATCAAAAGGCTCAGATGTCACAGTGGCAAACATAAATATCCTAGAATACTTAGCAGAATTGTTCCACAATGGCCTGTCCTATTCTTCCATTAAGATTCATGCTTCAGCAATTTCAGCAGAGTACAATATGGCTCCACCTATCTTCTCGCACCCTCTCCTCAGACAATTCCTGAGAGGGATCAAAAATATTAAACCTCCAAGAAGACCCCCTCTACCTGCCTGGGATCTCAACTTTGTGCTGGAGAAACTGACACTTCCTCCTTTTGAACCAGCAGCATCAGCGGATCTACAGTTTCTATCTTGGAAAACTGCATTCCTTCTAGCAATCACTTCTGCAAGAAGAGTATCTGAGTTACAAGCATTAATGGCAGTGCAGCCTTTTCTTATTTTCCACCAGGACAGGGTTTCACTAAGAACCAATCCTACTTTTATGCCAAAGGTGGTATCTAGGGTATCCTTGAACCAAGCTATTCACTTGCCTACGTTCTTCCCTAATCCACAGAATAGAGGGAAAAACTTTTGCACACCCTGGATATACACAGACAACTACGCTACTACATGGACAGAACAAAAACTAGCAGAAAAACTGACCAACATTTTGTAGCATATGCAACTGGGGTGCAAGGAAGAGCAATTTCCAAACAGACAATTTCAAAATGGATAGTAAATTGCATTCGATTTTGCTACTCCTTTCATGGAAAGACAGTTCCGGAAAACATCAGGCCTCACTCCACAAGGGCCACGGCCACCACTACAGCCTTCCTACGAGGGGTGGCTACCAAGGACATTTTAGAAGCTGCTACTTGGAGCTCCGTGCATACATTTGCCAAGCATTACAATCTACCTTTATACTCTAGATCCAGAGCAGGCTTTGCTACTGCAGTCCTGCAGGGGATCTTAACTACACCATCCCTTTCTTAGTACCTCCTCCCCCAGATTGGCTGCGGTATTCTACCCATATGTTATGACTGCAGATGCATCCTTGAAGGACATAGTACAGTTTTGTACCTACCATAAATGTAGATGTCCGATAGATATGCATCTGCAGTCAGACCCTCCTCCTTCCCTCTGTGGTATTCCTAGGGTTCTTACCCCTCTTTTAGCTAGCTGGGGGAATCTATTATGGTGTATTTGTTTGTTTATACATGTATATAATTTGCAAATGTTTGGAACTTTTCAGCATTTATCCAAATTTAGCCTTCCTAGAGGGCACCTGGCATCTGGGACAAGAAAAACTGAGGAAAATGGCATCGGCTGATGCTTTTATACCCCAGACGCTCTAACATCGGGGAAAGTGCGACATCAGCCGAGGCCAGACCCAGACTTTGGAATCCGGCCGACCGAAGGGCTGCCTGAGGCAGGACAACCCATATGTTATGACTGCAGATGCATACCTATCGGACATCTACATTTATGGTAGGTACAAAACTGTACTTTCCTGAGAGGAGCTAACAATTAAAGGCCCCCGAGGAGAGCTCCCACCCCTACCTGGGACCTTAAATTTGTACTAGAGAAGCCCACGCTTCGCCTTTTTGAGCCTGCTGCTGCAGCAAAGTTAAAAAAACCTCTTTGGCCCTTACCCACCATCATTCCCAAGGGGTTAGTTGCAAACAATCTTACCCTTTTTTTTCCAGTAAGGGAGGATCCCTCAACCCTTGGATGTGGGAAAAAACCCCCTTTCCAATTTTTCCCTAAAACCTTAAAGGGAAAATCCCCCCCACCTGGTGCCCAGGCAAAGATTGTATTCCTGGGAGCAAGCTTGGAACTCATTCCTACCAACTCTGCTGGTTTCCATGGCCATGTGGAACACAGCCTTGAGCAACGAAGTGCACCTGCAAGCTCAATTCCTGTGGAAACAAAAATTCACTGGCAGATGACTTAAGCAGAAATCTACTGGACCCTACGAGTGGAAACTAGAACCCAGCTCATTCAAACTTGTAATCTACAGGTGGGGGACACCAGATGTGGACCTCTTTGCCTCCCCCCAAAACCATAAATTGAGCAAATTTTGCACCAGAAATCCTCACAGCAAAGCGTGAAAAGTGGATGCCCTATCTTTTACATGGGAAAAACTCTCAATTTATGCCTTTCCCCCTCTGCCCCTCCTCTCAAAAGTACTACTCAAGATCAAACAGGACAGACCAAGGACAATCCTTATTGCCCCAGACTGGCCACGCCAGCACTGGGACCCACTCCTATGCAGTTTGACAGCAGTGCCACCCTGACACCTACATCAGACCCCCCCTCCCTGCTGTCCCAGACAGATTTTGCATCCACAGCTGCAAACCCTGAACCTTGCAGCCTGGCTTATCCCCTGAATACACCACCAGCAATCCTCAGCAAACAGGGGCTAGACGTCATCCTTGAGGCCAGAAGGCCTAGTACTAGGAAACCCTATTTTGAAAAGTGGAAAAAGATATTGTTCTTGAAGCCAGTCTCAAGGAAAAGGACACAGCTGTGCCCACCTTACCTCAAATCCTAGATTACCTAGCAGAGCTGCTCCACAGAGGCCTATCCTTCTCATCCATTAAGATTCATGCCTCTGCCATCTCAGCTCATTACAATACTGAGCCACCTCTCTTTTCTCACCCTATCATCAAACAGATGTCCTTCAAGGATGCATCTGCAGTCATAACATATGGGTTGTCCTGCCTCAGGCAGCCCTTCAGTCGGCCGGATTCCAAAGTCTGGGTCTGGCCTCGGCTGATGTCGCACTTTCCCGGCGTCAGGCGTCTGGGGTATAAAAGCATCAGCCGGCGCCATTTTCCTCAGTCTTTCTTGCAGCGTGGTGCCGAAGCAGAAGCTGTTAGCAAAGTGCCGGTCAGTCAGATCCAGTGAATTCAGCTACCGAAGACTTGAAAAAGCTAAGTACCCCATTGAGGACTCTTTCTTGCCTGAGCTGGTGTCAGACAAAGTCAACAATTGTTTAACTTGGCCAGAAACAAATACCTCATAAGGATTTCCATTCCTCTGCCTTCCTTGCTTAGGCCCAGACCACGGCATCGGCCTGTTTAGCCTGTGCTTCCTTCAACCCTGACGAACTCTTAGGCGTCGGTCGGAGTTCTGAGAGGAATTTTGGAGCCGCTTTTGTATAAAATGCCGTCGGAGACTCCGACCATATGGTCAAAAAGCGCCAGGAAAAGAACCGACACTCGTGGCCAGCGGTTTCGCTGAAACCAGCTGGAGCCTACAGCGAGTGCCTCGGTTTCGAAACCCAGTCCTCGGAGATTCTTCTTCAAAACCATACTTCCGACCACGAGGCCGGGAGGCCCGGCTGAGTCGGCTTCAGAACTTCCTACGAAACCAGTGTTCAGGAAATGTCCAACACCATACCTTTGGTCATTTCTACTCCTGCCGCGATGGGGCAGCTAGGCCCCCTGCTTCCATGTCCATTAAGGCCTTTTCTAGGGCTAAAAGCTGCCAAACTTTCTAAAGCTTTGCCTGACAATCTACCTCCCAGAGGCCTTCCTCTAGTTCACAGATCCTCAGCCTTGCTGAGGACCTTATTCCTTAATTAGGGGTGCACAACCTCACCCAGACAGGGCCTCTCAACCTCCTCCAGACAAAGGCCCAGGACTGACCCCTCTGACCCACACTCCTCAGATGATTCCACGGATGGATCTGAGTTGTCAGACCACCAGGAAGGGGCTTACTCGCCTTATGAGGATTCAGATGCTGAGGAATCTATCCCTTCGGCCTCCCCTCCTGAAGAGTTTTCCTTTGGTGAGACTCTACACTCCATGAGAGAGCATGTTCAATGGCAAGGTCAGGATTTCTCTGATTCTAGAAAAAGATTAAGGACCTTTTTGCATTTGCCTCAGCATAGGCCCTTAGCTATACCTCCTGTTCTGAATGTAATTGATGATGTGTACAATGATGTCAGTACAGCCCCTGATACTCTTCCTCCGGCCCCTGCCAAACCTGACAGATACTACAGGGTCCCGGATTCTCATTTCCATCTGTATAAAGCCCATTCTGCAGACACAGAAACTATTTCTCAGGGCCCTAAAGGGGTTGCGGCCGCTACCAAAAATCCTCTACCCTCTGAAAGAGAGTCTAGAGCTTTAGAGATGGGGAAAGAAGGTGTATACTTCTGCAACTCTTTCTGTCAGGGCATTGAACTGTCAATTTCATATGACACAGTACCAAGAGTATTTGTTAGATGAACTGAATAAAAAATTTTCTTCTCCTGAACCCCTAGACCGTAAAATCCCTTCAGGATTTGGTACACAACTCTAACAGGTTAGTAATCATTTCTTAAAATGTGGCTATGATGCACTGGAGGCTTCATTTAGATCCCAGCTATGACTGGGGCAGTTATTAGTAGGCATGCCTGGCTGAAGGAGCAATCTTTGCCAGACCATGTCAAAGCTAAACTCCTGGATGCTCCAATGGAGAAACAAAATTTATTTGGCTCTTCTGCTCAGGAGGTCTTAAAAAGGTTGAAGAAAAGGCAAAAATCTGTGCAAACAATTAAAGATTTCCTGCAAGTTCAACCACCGAGATTCAGCAGAAACTGGCCTACAAAGAATTGGTCCTTTCCAGACTGGGACAGAGCCCAGAGAGGCAGGAACAGGCACCCTAGAGGCAGAGGTCAATCGAGGGCTCCTACAGAGGCCGTCAGTGGCAGCCTGCCAGCCAGAGGAGTAGTGCAACAGCAACAACAACAACCACTACACCAGGACAGGCTCAATGACTTAACTCTGATTCTGCCTACCAGGGATCAACTGGAAGCACCGTTAGACAGAAAGCTGGCTTTATTCTCAAAACTGGCATTATATTACAAAGGATACATGGACACTGCAAATAATAGACAAAGGATACAGGTTCCCACTTCCACACTTTGCCCAAAAGAAGCGGAATGCCAAACCTTCCACCAAATCAGAGGGCAGAGGCTTTAAAGACAAATCAGCAATTTACTTCAGATGAATGCTATAGAAAAGGTACCATGTTCAGAACAAGGCCAAGGATTTTACTCCAGACTATTCCTTGTACCAAGAAAAGAAAATCAATGGAGGCCTATTCTCGACCTGTCCGCACTGAACACTTATCTCATTGTGCCAAAATTCAAAATGCTGATCCTACAGCAACTTCTTCCCATGTTGGGCAAGGAGTCTTGGCTGGCAACTCTAGATCTCAAGGAGGCATACCTGCGTCCCTATTCGACCAAGTTGCAGAAGACACCTCAGATTTCTTGCAGGATCAGAGCATTATTAATTCTCAGCATTGCCCTTTGAAGCTTGTCTACTGCCCAGGTATTCACGAAATGTCTGGCATCAGTAATTGCACATTGCAGACTACAGGGAAATTCAAATTTACCCATACCTGGACGACTGCCTAATACAAGCGGACAACAAGAAAAATTTGATGAAGGACTTGGCCTATGCCATACACCTGTTACAGACCTTGGGATACACAGTCAACATCCAAAAAGTCAAGACTAGTACCATCCCAAAGGATAACCTTTTGGGTGCAGATCTGGACACAACCACCCAAATGGCTTTTCTCACAGAAGAAAAATAAAAACAACTTCCAGATTACTTCATGATTCTGACAAGACAAACTCAGCTTACTGCAAGGAAAATCCTGCAGGCCCTGGGTTACATGGCATCCTGCATAATTCTAATACCGCATGCCAGGCTGCATATGAAATTACAATGGTACCTAAGGAGTGTATGGTCTCAACACAGTCACAGTTTAGAAGCCATGATACCAATCATTCCATGCCTTCAAAAGGAATTCCTCTGGTGGGCTCAGGCCTGCCAGTCCAACAGAGGGTTGCCTTTCAACAAACCAAAAACAAGGCAGACCATCACCACGGACGCCTCAGACTGAGGATGGGGAGCACATGGAGGCAAATGTATCCAAGGCCTATGGCCTCAAGGACAACTAAGCATGCACATAAACCAAAAAGGAAATGCTGGCAGTGAGGCATGCAATCGAGGCATTCAAACCCTTCCTCCAACAAGGACACCTGTTAATAGTGACAGACAACACCACGGTCATGTGGTACATAAACAAGCAGGAGGCACACATTCTTACCCTCTATGCCGGATGGCTATGAATCTGTGGGAACTATGCCTGAATCTCAATATCCAACTACAGTCCCAATTAAGCCAGGGAAAGAAAATGCACTGGCGGACAGCTTAAACAGAACTACCATGGATGCACACAAATGGATGCTGCACCCAGACATCTTCCAACTCATAGCGAGACATGGGGAATGCGGAGATAGATCTGTTCACCTCCCACCAACCATCAACTGAAGACATTCTGCTCAAGGACATACCACCCACAAGCTTGGAGGGTGGACTCTCTCTCTTCAGCTGGAAAGCCCTAACAGTATATGCCTTCCCACCTCTCCCATTGATGTACAAGGTTCTACTGAAGATCAGGGAGGAACAGCAAAAAGTGATACTAATAGCTCCGGACTGGCCAAGACAACACTGGTATCCATTATTGAGAAGCATGTCTCAGGCAAAATCATGGCCTCTCCCCCTATGGCCTCTTCTTCTGACGCAGAACAATTTCAAGACCCTGCATCCCAACTTGAAAACATTACAGCTAACTGCCTGGAAAATTCCTTAAATCCCAATCAAACTGTTTTATCTCAGAGGGTGAAGGACATTATCCTGGAGGCTACAGGCCTTCCACAAGGAAGACATACTCAGCTAAATGGAAGAGATTTCTCATTTGGAGCACATCAAAAGGCTCAGATGTCACAGTGGCAAACATAAATATCCTAGAATACTTAGCAGAATTGTTCCACAATGGCCTGTCCTATTCTTCCATTAAGATTCATGCTTCAGCAATTTCAGCAGAGTACAATATGGCTCCACCTATCTTCTCGCACCCTCTCCTCAGACAATTCCTGAGAGGGATCAAAATATTAAACCTCAGAAGACCCCCTCTACCTGCCTGGGATCTCAACTTTGTGCTGGAGAAACTGACACTTCCTCCTTTTGAACCAGCAGCATCAGCGGATCTACAGTTTCTATCTTGGAAAACTGCATTCCTTCTAGCAATCACTTCTGCAAGAAGAGTATCTGAGTTACAAGCATTAATGGCAGTGCAGCCTTTTCTTATTTTCCACCAGGACAGGGTTTCACTAAGAACCAATCCTACTTTTATGCCAAAGGTGGTATCTAGGGTATCCTTGAACCAAGCTATTCACTTGCCTACGTTCTTCCCTAATCCACAGAATAGAGGGGGAAAAACTTTTGCACACCCTGGATATACACAGACAACTACGCTACTACATGGACAGAACAAAAACTAGCAGAAAAACTGACCAACATTTTGTAGCATATGCAACTGGGGTGCAAGGAAGAGCAATTTCCAAACAGACAATTTCAAAATGGATAGTAAATTGCATTCGATTTTGCTACTCCTTTCATGGAAAGACAGTTCCGGAAAACATCAGGCCTCACTCCACAAGGGCCACGGCCACCACTACAGCCTTCCTACGAGGGGTGGCTACCAAGGACATTTAGAAGCTGCTACTTGGAGCTCCGTGCATACATTTGCCAAGCATTACAATCTACCTTTATACTCTAGATCCAGAGCAGGCTTTGCTACTGCAGTCCTGCAGGGGATCTTAACTACACCATCCCTTTCTTAGTACCTCCTCCCCCAGATTGGCTGCGGTATTCTACCCATATGTTATGACTGCAGATGCATCCTTGAAGGACATAGTACAGTTTTGTACCTACCATAAATGTAGATGTCCGATAGATATGCATCTGCAGTCCGAACCCTCCCTCCTTCCCCTCTGTGGTATTCCTAGGTTCTTACCCTCTTTTAGCTAGCTGGAATCTATTATGGTGTATTTGTTTGTTTATACATGTATATAATTTGCAAATGTTTGGAACTTTTTCAGCATTTATCCTAATTTAGCCTTCCTAGGGGCACCTGGCATCTGGGACAAGAAAAACTGAGAAAATGGCATCGGCTGATGCTTTTATACCAGGCAGCTCTAACATCGGGGAAAGTGCGACATCAGCCGAGGCCAGACCCAGACTTTGGAATCCGGCCGACCGAAGGGCTGCCTGAGGCAGGACAACCCATATGTTATGACTGCAGATGCATACCTATCGGACATCTACATTTATGGTAGGTACAAAACTGTACTTTCCTGAGAGGAGCTAACAATTAAAGGCCCCCGAGGAGAGCTCCCACCCCTACCTGGGACCTTAAATTTGTACTAGAGAAGCCCACGCTTCGCCTTTTTGAGCCTGCTGCTGCAGCAAAGTTAAAATTCCTCTCTTGGAAAACAGCCTTACTTCTAGCCATCACTTCACCAAGAAGAGTGTCTGAGTTGCAAGCACTAATGGCTGTGGAGCCCTTCATTATTTTCCATGCTGATAGGGTTTCCCTCAGGACTAACCCATCATTTATGCCCAAGGTGGTAGGCAGTGTGGCTTTAAACCAATCCATCCATTTACCAACCTTTTTCCCTAATCCTCAGAATAAAGGGAAAGGATCCTGCACTCTTTGGATGTGCACAGACAGCTCAGGTTCTACCTTGACAGGACTAAACCTTTCAGAAAATCTGACCAGCTGCTAGTCAGCTTTGCTACAGGGACAGAGGGCAAGGCCATTTCAAAGCAAACCATTTCCAAATGGATAGCACACTGCATCCATTTCTGCTAAACCACCATGGAAAACCTACCCCTCAGGGGGATTAGAACTCATTCCACTAGGGCAACCTCAACCTCCACAGCATTTCTCAGGGGAGTCCCTACCAGGGACATCCTGGAAGCTGCAACCTGGTGATCTTCGTGTTTCACTGTTGCAGTCATCACATTTGGGTTATCTGCTTGCAGTAGACCTCAGTCGACCTGATTATTAAAGTCTTGGGTCTTGCATCAGTTGCTGTCCCCTCTTCCATGACATCAGGCAGTCAGGAGTATAAAGCATGCAGCCGATGCCATTACATCAGTCTTTCTTGTCGTGCAGTGCCCGAAGCAGAAACAGTTCACAAGTGCTGGTCAGCAGACTCCTGAAATTTTCATTTTCGAGTTTCAGAACCGAAGTCTTCAACTAAAGCTAAGTACCTCGTTGGGGAAACTTTTTCTTGCTCTAAACCGATGTCAGTAAAAGTC
Organism: Protopterus annectens; assembly: GCF_019279795.1. Lineage (NCBI taxonomy): Eukaryota > Metazoa > Chordata > Ceratodontiformes > Protopteridae > Protopterus > Protopterus annectens. The sequence goes on along the minus strand of NC_056737.1, from coordinate 628,959,092 downwards.
AATAATTGTATTTCTTGTGGAAAGCAAATACCTCATAAAGATTTTCATTTATACTGTATTCCTTGCCTAAGCCCTGACCACGACGTACCTCGCTGTTGGTTTTGTGCCTTATTTAAACAACAAACCGTTCGTCGTCTGTGTATTTACGCTTCTAAATATTTTGGTGCTCAGTTCAATTATCCAGATATGTCTTCGGTAAGCCACCTGACTACTGACATTCTGAAAAAACGCAAAGATAAAGACAGAGACAGGCCACCAAGGTCGAAAGCTGCCGACAACACTTCTAAGCTAGTCGACAGTTCGCCAGTACTCAGTGAGGTGCTTTCGCAGCTCCTGATACCCGCCACTTCAGATTCGCAGGCCTCTATTGAGACCCATTCAGAGTCTGGTATGCCACAAGATGTTTCAACTGTGGAACCTGCGGATGTCTCTACCTTGGATGGGTCCGGAGCCGCTGTGCAGGCACCGGCTTCTGAGGGTGTAATCAGGCCTACTGACTTGCATATTAAACCAACGCCATCTTCTTCTTCAAGGCCTAAAACTCGAACCATGCCTAGAAAACTGACACCCAGACCACATGGCCAAGCCTGTATGCCTAAAAAACAAATGATAAGAATGGATGAAGTCATTATTACTTTAATCAGGGGAAGCCAACCTTCCCCCTCTAAGAGACCTAGGACTGAATTTGCTTATGATACTTCTGACTAGGATTCTGAAATTTCTGTTTCCTCTGATGACCAGGATTTACCCTTATCTACCTATGAGGATTCTGATGCAGAGTACTCTATTCCCTCTGCTCCCCCCCCCCCACCCCAAAGGATTTCTCTTTTGGTGAAACCTTGCATACTCTTAGGGAGCATTTTCACTGGGAAAGCCAGGATTACTCTGATTTCAAAAAGAGACTTAGGGATTTCTTACTTTGGCCCAACACAGGTCTTTACCTTTCCCTCCTGTACTAGACATTGTTGATGATGCCTTTTCCGAAACTAGCTTAGCGCCTGACCCTTTACCTCCTGCTCCCAGAAAACCTGATAGATATTACAGGGTTCCTGAATCTCACAAGTTCCTTTTTAAAAATCCTACTGCGGATCCTGAGACCATTTCACAGGGACCCAAGGGCATTAACGCTACTACTGCCAAAAATCATACCCCCTCTGATAGAGATTCCAGAGCGATGGATAGATGGGGTAAGAAGGTATACACTTCTGCAACCTTGGCCATTAGGGCCTTAAACTGCCAGTTTCATATGTTAAAGTATCAGCAGCATATTATTGTATTGCTTAAACAGAAAATGATGTTGATTCCTGACTGTGCTGAAAATAAGGATTTACAGGATTTAATGCATTGTGCTGAACAGGTTGGAAAACATACTTTGCAATGTGGTTTTGATTCACTAGAGGCATTTTGCAGGGCTGCTGTCACTGGATCTGTACTTAGAAGGTATGCATGGCTTAAGGAGCAGTCTTTCCCAGATCATGTTAAAGCTAAATAGCTGGATGCTCCTTTAAGTCAGCACCACCTGTTTGGCAACAAAGCAGAAGTTCTTAAAAAGATGGAGGAATAAGCTAAATCTATGCAAATTGGTAAAGATTTCCCACAAGTACAGCCTCCAAGATTTAGTAGGCATTGGTCATCTAAGAATTGGTCCTTTCCTGCCACTTCCTGGCCTTCTCAGTCCAAACCCAGAACCAGCAGAACACACAGGCTTCAGTCCCAGGGTACGCACAGGACTAAGCAGTGGGGGGCTCCCACTTCCAAATCAGGGAGTAGTAAGACTCCTCCCTATGGTAAGCTGTCTCAATGACATAACTTTAAAACTTCCAAGCACTTCTCAACTGACTGCTCCTTTAGGGGGAAAGATTGCTCTGCAG